>NC_143091.1:5757575-6060606 GCF_061535455.1 Colias philodice | reverse complement strand
ATAACCCACGGCCCCTCCCCCGGAGGCCGTGGGTATCTATGAAAGATTTCCCCACTAAAACAAAAAAAAAAAAAAACAAAGGCCGTAGTGCGGGACGGGGTAAAGGTGATTTTCATGTGATTAAAAATTAAATTAAACCTATAGTCCGACCTATAGTAGACTTTTCACTGTAACGATATTGCATCTATGCGGGTGAAACCGCAGGGCATTGCTAGTCTTATATATAAAAATGAATCGCAAAATGTGTTGGTAAGCGCATAACTCGAGAACGGCTGAACCGATTTCGATAATTCTTTTTTTATTATATTCCTTGAAGTACGAGGATGGTTTTTATGTAGAGAAAACGTAAATATGTACCACGGGCGAAGCCGGGGCGGACCGCTAGTTAATAATAATACTTATTAACAAACAAAGCCGCGTTCTACAATTGTAATATGTATGATGTAATATGTAGGATTCGTAGCTATGCGATCATAGGATGTTACAAATATTTGTAGAAAGTATATAAATGTATACGTCGGTAATAAAGACACATTAGACGAAAAGTTCAAGAGTTGACCCTCTTGTTATAAGATAAACGTAGTTGTCATATCGCTGCCTGTCTCAAGTGACATACAACATCGAGAAACAATGAAGACTCTTATAAAATATTTTTTGTTAATAAGTATTTCATTAGAAGCCCATCATGTGTATGCGAGTAAGTTTATTATTTACTATATGCAGGGTATATTTGCCAAAATTTGACATTAAAATAATTAGAAGTTTTGTTGTGATTTGATTTATTTCTTAATTTAGAATTAGTCAATCATATGCCCATTTTCCAGAAATTAGATTCTGTAATAGTTTATTAAATGCCAGGATGAAAATACAAAAAAAAAAAAATTTTCAGTTCAACATCTAATACAAAATTGTTTAATTCCATTACATATTTTCAGGTCACTGGTCTAACTTTTTAACAGAAATTGATAATATAGTCAAATTATCGGACGGGGACAAATACTTACTTGCAGACAAGGTAATATGAAACGAAAGTTTATTCGAAAATATGTGGAATTAATGAGTTACAATAACGTTTTTTTTTTCTTTTTAGCAAAAAATACCAGCTGACCAAAAAATTGACATCAACGTTTATTATGAAAGTCATTGTCCTGGTTGCAGAGGGTTTATCAGCGGTGACTTTAAGAAACTGGTTGAGAAACTGTATGATTATTTAAATATTAAAACCTATCCTTTTGGAAATGCAAAGGTATGAAGTAACATTCATCTTATTATGATATTAAAAGCCAAAAGGTGACCACCAGAGTCATTCCTTTATATGATGACCATATTATGATTCTTCAAAAATTTACCTAATACAACTATCTACCTTCTTTGTCTTATTTTTTTGGGAAATGAAATTGAGATCGAACATACCACAGAATAAATAATAATTATAAGGTATATGAAGTTAGAATAATAGTAATAATAAGTTAGAATAATATATGAAGTTAGATCAATGTTATCGTCGATGTAGGTATTTAGATACCTCCGACTCTTATCAAACGTTCCTGTTCGATGCTAATAATAAATGTGCAATTTATCAACATAAACGTGTTACTACTCCTATTTAGTTACCATTAATAAAATATTTTGTATCCCTTTTATAAAAGAATATTTTGCTCTTCAGAGGTCCATTGAAATAATCATAATTGGAGACTCTACATTTACCTTTTATTATTTTTTATTCTATTGTACTTATTTCACAATTGATTATTCAGATGGATACACACGGTGGTAAAGTGGAATTTAGGTGTCAGCACGGGCCAAAGGAATGTTATGGAAACAAACTGCATGCATGCGCTTTAGACATTATAAAAAATCACACAGTTGCATTGATTTACAATTCGTGTATGGCCAGTTTCTCTCAAGACGATTTGGGATCTGATGATGCGGCAGCGACTAAGGTAAATATGTCATAAATTATTGTACTTAAATAAAAATGAATCTCAATGTTATATAAAGAATGTGGATGGTTATAATTAATTAGGTATCTACATTTTCGACTAATGTTGTTTAAATGCAAATAATATTCTAAGGTTAATAAAGAATAAAATAAATGTTCTGAAATATTTTAGTTAATTTGTCTAATAACATTTCCATTTTTTATGTCAGAGCAAGCCATAAAAAAATGCCCCTTTGGGCAGGTGGGCCACCTGATGTTAAGTGGTCACCACCGCCCATAAACACTTGTAACACCAGAAGTGTTGCAGGTGCTTTGCCGGTCTTTTATGGACAAATAAGCTCTTTTCTTGAAGGCCCCGATGTCGTAGTTGTTCGGGAACACCGCAAGTGGCAAATTGTGTGACTGAAAACGTTATTATTTCCAGTGCGGTACATCGATGAAAATAAAATCCAACCCAATAATAAACTGCGCAAATAGTGACAAAGGGGACCAGCTACTGAAGTACTACGGAGAAGAAAGTAAGAAGGCAAATTATCACTATGTCCCATACATTTTGGTCAATGGAAAGGAATATAATGGTGACCATATAGTTGAAGACATTTGTGCGATGTTTTCGAATCCACCACCACCTTGCTCTCAGTGATGTTAGAAACAGAATTATTTGGCAGTATTCTAACGACACAGATAAAGTAATCAAGGCTATTATTTGAAAGGCTTTCGTTGTATAGAAATCCACTACAATAAAATGTTAACATGGAGAATCAATATATTATTATTTAAATTAACAATTACCCTACTTTGTAAATTGTGAAATAAAAATTTGTGAACTTAAAAAATTTTGCCAGTGCCATTTGACCAGGACTAAAAATGGCAGCTTGAAAAAAAACTGTACAGGCACAGCATATATAAAAACCTTTGTGTAAATTGTCTAACCTTATAGATTAAGTTCAATATCCAAATATTCACCTAATTTTAGAAATGATTTTCCGACTTCAAAGTCTCAAAGTTGTTGTTGTGGTTGGCTTTAATTAAAGGGAATAATTAAATTATTTATTATAAGTCTTATAATTTTAATTTAAATAATAAATTACTCACCTCGTCTGTAAACCCGGAGCTCAGGATTCATAGTAATATTCTGAAACTAAATTTGCATTTTGGTCAACTGCAACTATAAAAATTCATAATTTTTTTTAAAATTCAAACTTGACCTATTTCTATTATTTAACTAGCTGCCTCAGTGGACGCTGATTTGCCCCCATTGCCCCTTTTTTTTCTTTTCATATAAAAACCTAAGTGCCTTTACAAGAGACGGTAGAGCGTTCTCGAGTTTTACGCTTAGCAACACATTTAGCGATTCATTTTTATTTTATAAATTACCTAGGTATTTTAGATTACAATGTACATTAATCTAGAAATTACTATCTTCATTTATTCTTTAATGGTACAATTCCTTGAGCATTAAAACTCTACATTTGTCTAATGTCATTTTTTGAAAATAAATGATAAATGGAAAATTAATTTGATTAATATAACAAGTAATCTGATAGAAATTAGAAACGTAACAATACGTCCATTATACTTGATTATACTCTTATTAAACTCCATGGTGTGGTCTGTGGATGTACAAGCCTCCTTGATAAGTTTTGCTTATTGTATCTCTACACAATCTCTATAATATAAAGTAAAGACTATGGATAGAAGTAAACGGATACATATCGGAAATAAATAGTTGCTATTTTAAGCACAAATCCTGGATTTGACTGAAAAAAAAAGCTGTGAGAATATGGACGCTGTACGAATAGAAAACTTTCACGGTCAGAAACTGAATCGTACACATGAGTTCGACATTTGATACATTACCAATTTTTTTGCAAACGAGATACTTGTTTTGTATTTATTCCATTCGATTTAAGACCACAGATTTTAATCAAAATGTCTACCCACTCATTAATCAATTTTATTCTTTTTTGCGTTTTTTGCAATTTTTAATGACGTAAACACCTATTGTAGTTCCAATTCAATAGGAATATTCCTGCTATAACACGAGTTTCTCTTCATTACTGCAACCACTTTCCGCGATATATTAAAGACCTACTAAAATAAAATTTATCTCCACAACACATAACAATAATCTATACTTAATATTATAAAGCTGAAGAGTTTGTTTGTTTGTTTGTTTGAACGCACTAATCTCGGGAACTACTGGTCCGATTTGAAAAATTCTTTCGGTGTTAGATAGCCCATTTATCGAGGAAGGTTATAGGCTATATTTCATCACGCTACGGGAAACAGGAGTGGAGCCACGGGGGTGAAACCGCGCGGAGCAGCTAGTATTCTGATAATAATTATGGAAACAATGAATTAAATTGTCGGATACGCAATAATTATTTATTTCAGTAGAGGAAACAAAGTTGATGTTAAAATTGTCTCTGTAACTATTTTAAGGCGCATTACATTTATTGGAATACCTATTGTAAAAATAATAAATACTCATCATCAATGAGTGAAAAATCAAACTTTTTGAAGTGATTTTTTTTAGGCGCGTTGAGAAAAAAATTTCAAGGTCGCATCATGGCAATACTGTCACGTCATGGAGTAAGGCGACGATTTTGTTATCTTTGAATCTTGCCAAAGAAGTTTCACTTCTGACACGTGTGCTCGGCACACAAGCTCTTTTTTATTAAATGATTACCTATTAAGAATGCAATCTGTAGGTCTTACCTACTAGAAGATAAAATTTGATATACATATAGAATTATCAAAATGCTTTAAAATTAATTCAATACGTTATGTTGGTAATTGACCAACTAACTGGTCATTTCAAATTTCAATTAGTCAATGGTGTTTCCAGAAATAATGATTACGACTGAACATTTTGGATTTTTTTGAATAATAATATACATATAGGTACGTACATATTATGTGCTTGATATTTCTATACATATAATTTATTAGTTTATTAAAAAACTGTAGATATGTAATTATTAGGTACCTACATAATATTAAAATCACAAACCTGTCTTCAATTCTGAACACAATTAAAAAATTATATGCGTTTAACATTACCATCCCTAAACAAAAGCTACACAAGCCGGAATGGAATCGATTTACTACGGGGAAGAAAGCATTTGTATGTGTCGTGAGACACGCAGATTTGTAGCCAAAATCCCGTTGTAAATGATCGGAACCTTTGTAATGTTGGGCATGGCAGACTCGTCGGGAATTCTTGGCGCATGTGCACACTTTCCCACGTCTGGTGGGCGATGGGGTGACACGGCAAACTACACCAGTTATTGTTTTTGAAGCAAACAAAGTTAGTTGGCTTCAAAATCCCTTTTATTTACCGCATCACCTTCGATAACCATATTTGCAATAAGGTTTCCTAAAGGCGCTCTACTTATTCGCTCGTCTTATACTTTCTTATAAAGAAACACTCGAATAAAACAGCTATTTGCGATATGTCATTTTTATTTATAGTTTAAGTAAATAAATCTCAACATTACATACCAATATTTTAAGAGCCCATTATACTGAAAGTTTAGGCATTTTAGGCACTGAGACGGCTTGCGCCCGCGTTGCGCAGGAGCCGGCGCGGCATGAACTCCGGTGACCTATGAAGGCGGGCGAATACGCCACAGTATAAATAAATCAGTAGTTCGATTTTATTTGCTATCGTAGGAATGTATTTGATAAATAAATTTACTACTTATCCTATACCATTAAACGAGCAATATTTGCATATTTATATATTTGTTTGTATATATACAGTGTGGAAGTTTTTGATGTGCCCTGAATGGAAAGTACTTGAAATACTAGGGATAGCAAATTTTTCTGAAAGGTAACATTCCTTTTTCAAATTTTACTTTATTATTAAAATCGATAGAAACAATATAAAATATAATTTATTTTTAATTTCTCGTAAAAATATTTGCTCTTAGAAATAAAACTATCATGGAATCTAACATTTTTATTGTAGAATCAACATCATCTCAACATAAAGAACGCTTCTGGTTTATTGGTCTATTTTATACATACATTTAAAGTTTAAAATGAAACTCTCGTTCTGGATACATTAATTTATTTTCTTCTGAAAATATTGGTAATAATAATTAAAAGTAAAACAAATAAAAAAGGCAAAATAATATGTAATTGAATATAAGTATGTAATAAGTATGTTAGTGTATTCAACCAACTTAAAAAAGTGTGAGTATTTTACAACAATTTGAATAATAATCAATTAATGATTGAAAATGACACCCGTGACGAAAAGATGTAAAGTTTTCGTCCGCACCATCTTGAATTTTAGTTTTGACCTCATATTGGTTAATAGCTACCCCAATAACCATGAAAATGATACCCATGACGAAAAGATGTAAAATTTTCGTCAGCGCCATCTTGGATTTTAGTTTTGACCTCATATTCGTTAATAGCTACCCCAAAAACCATGAAAATGACATTCATCACGAAAAAAGTCAAATTTTCGTCGGCGCCATCTT
Source organism: Colias philodice (assembly GCF_061535455.1). Classification (NCBI taxonomy): domain Eukaryota; kingdom Metazoa; phylum Arthropoda; class Insecta; order Lepidoptera; family Pieridae; genus Colias; species Colias philodice. The sequence continues at coordinate 6,054,168 of NC_143091.1, read as the reverse complement.
GGATTGTTGTTTTATAAAAATAATATTTGTCATACTCATTGAATACAGATCAACCAACATCATAATAGTCTTTCTACTAGTACTTCAAAACTTTGCCGCTATTCCTATTCAACAACCCATATAAAAGAGGATCTCAGGCAAGGTAATTTTTAAAACATTTTACAAGGTAATTTTTTTAAATCACTACATAGTATAAAACAAAGTCGCTTTCACTGTCCCTATGTCTCTATGTCCCTTTGTACGCTTAAATCTTTGAAACTACGCAACGGATTTTATAGTTCTTTCGATTCCCGGTCGAAGAAAATGAATTTTTGAATATCTTTGAATGCAGTTCTATTTCTTTTTAAAAATAAAGGAAATTTGCTATCTCCAGTATTTCTAGTACTTTCACCCAGGGCCCATCGAAAATTTCCACACTGTATTTACAAACAAATATATTAATATGCAAATATTGCTCGTTTAATAGTATAGAATAAGAGGTTAATTTATATTTACAACAATAATCCTAGGATAACAAACAAAATCAAACTACTGATTTATTTATACCGTGACGTGCTCGCCGTTTTACTCGCCGCTCGGTTCTAATACGCGAGCGGCGACTACAACGTGGTCGGGAGCAAAACTAGCACAGGTCCTCCTTCGATGACGTCCGGCTGGACTCTGGCGGCACTGACGTGGTGCGCGCGAGTCGCATTTTACGTATTATATTTTATATAGAAAAAAATAAGGGCTAAATTATAAATCTATCCAAAAATTTCCCTGTAAAACCTGATTAGTAAATTAAATGTAAAATTTTCATAAACATAGCGTTCCCCTAATTCTCATAAAACTGATTATGCTTTCAAAATCGATGTTACTTCTGATTTTTTTTTGATCGAGTTAAATGTTTAATATTGTGTTTTTATCCAAAAAAGTCACTAGATCAAACGTTTATCTGTGCTATATATTTTTTTAGGATTTTAAATATGATGATTTCTATCCAAAAACCATGATGTAGAAACATACATTTTGAACAATGGCCCCTTAATTTATGCCATACAAGCGCTGGCTGATGAATCATTGGATAAATATTTTGAATATTCGTATGACTAACTTACCATTCTACTTGATCGTAAAATACTTTAGTTATTTCAACTCATTTACGATTGAAGGCAATGGTGCAATAAGTAAAAAAACAATATGGTTTTTTTTTAACTGTTTAAACTGCATTCATTCTTATTTATATTCGGTTGGAATGACTTTTACTCTTGAATACAAAAGGTATTATTCACTTCCCAGGGGGTCGAACTAATTAATACTCGGAACATTGCTTAAACAATGTCGCGAACACCCAAAGGTCCAATTATATTACGCTTTCGTATACTTACCAACTCCATTCTATTTCATTAGACAGTAGGTATTGAATAGTTAGACTGCATGGAGAAGAAGTATCTCTAGCTAGAGCTACTTCTTAGTTTTCACGAGGCTATCGTTACAATTACAAAATATAATATGAAAATGAATTATAATCAATTATATACATTCCCATAGCAACCGATGACTCGATGATTCTCTGGAATTAAGTTACGTATACTAAAATTACACACTTCAATCCATATACGAGGGCGAACAAAACACCAGTAGGTTCTATGCAGTTATTAGTAATCATAACAAGCTCATTGTGAGACTGTCTTTTTCCTACCTGCATACATAATTTGATTTCGTAGTAGTCGTTAGAAGTTTATAGTTGCATAGCGAACGTTTCCGCGCCTTATGCTATGCCATGCGGATGCATTTGCAATTTATCATGGGCTTTGACAAGTCTGGCGCGATAATTAAAACGATATTTAAAAAACCTTCATCCTGATGTTACTTTTTAATATTTAAAACAGTATAGTTCTGATGAAAATTCGGAATTGTTACTGTTTATATACTTAAATATAATGGGTAACAATTTATAAAATATTGGAATTATAATTCTGGTATTTTATAAAGTTTCCATCCATATATTATGTTAATCAATTTATCATTCGAAACTAATCTTGATACATACTCGTATAGGTAAGTGGTCAACCCACAGGGTCAACCTGTCAATCGAAGTGATTTTTGTATCCGTTTAGTTTTACACCTGTGAATTTTCTCCTTTTTTTATAACGCTTAGCCACTAGACCAAAGAGACAGTCAATTTCATTACACTTTATTATTCAATATTCATGAAAGTAAACTTTTGCATCACTTCGATGTAGGTAGCCACTTGGTATAACAACAGGAAGAAAGCAATCAAACGTCTGCAATTATCTATTGCTTATTAAATTGATAGATGCATGCTGCGTAATGGAAGAAAGAACATTAAAGACTGATTAATTGAGTGCATTTTAAATTATACCTACGTAATGTTTGATTTTATTTTGATAGAGTATTAATTAGTAGTCACGAACTATATTATGATTATATAAAGGAAAATTTTTACGTTTGCATAAGTCATGATAAATCAAGTATCAATATCAAATCACACGACATCTACAATCATGAACCTTGACAACGCAGTGGAAATTTGACACTGCCACCGCAACACCCGAGTATACTTGAACGTCAAGCAATGTTATCTAACAGTATTATGACTACACAGCGGTGTACGTTACACACATCGCTCTATGTTGATCTACTACACAAACAAATTCATTACTTACATAACGTGATCGAGATAAAATTTACCTCCAAACCGGTTTCCCCTAAGGAAAAAGTGTTCAAGTAGGTATTCAAGTTAGGTTTAAACCCTTCGATCATTAAATCCTATGTAAAAGGGCGCGAAACAATTGCCATAAACTAGGCACGATGCCAAATTCAAAGCTGCTGTAGATACGTATTTAAAATATTGTGATTTGTCTTTATGGGTACCTATTTATCAAAACCAAGATGTTTCCATGGTTCATTAAATTAAAAGCATTGGTAGTACAAATTTTCTACGACTGATATTAATAGATCCATTATTAGTCGTAGCAAATCATGCAGGCGATTCCATTTTAGTGGCAATTAGATACTTAGTTATGCCTTGTTCCACGTAATAAGCGAAAATTTCAAACGAGAAGTCACATGTCATCTATCAAATTATAATGTAGAGTCTAAATTATACATGCTTACTTATAGTATGCTAATGGGTCATTTTCAAAATATTTGTACGTCACGAAATTGTCAGTAAACTGTTTCGTTAGGAAATGTCAGGAAGTTGTAAAAGTAAGGCTGTATTCAGAATAAGGTAATATTACATATAAAAAAGTAAGAAGTCACTAGTTAAAAAAAATATATATTTTTAGTTACAAAATAATCAACAAAACATTAATTTTTATAATTCTCTGTTTGCTTTTCCTTTTCTTTTCTTCTATAATTAGCTTCTTTCCATTTTTGTCTTCGAGCTTCTTTTTCACTGTCATTAAGATCTGATATTTTTCTTTGTCTTTGTTTCACTTTCTCGAGGTGTGTTTTCCTTTTCTTTTCATATATTTCAGGGTTTTGCTTTTTTAGTTTTTCAATGTATTTTTTTGCCGTTCGGCACCGGTTAGCGGCATTCTGAAACTAAAAAAAGCTGTTGGATATATGTATTTTGAATAAAAATAAAAACAAAAGTAAGCATCACTCGTGTGGGTGGAAAAGCGATCAACACTAATAGTCCGGGATACATCGCCCATTTTTGCAAGTGATTACTATCAAGCTAATTTTTCGTGAGTAGCTTTATTTTGATGAGATGCCCAATAATTTCATGTACGAAACTCTCGATTGTGGTAGCTTACAGAGGTAACAAGGATAAAAATTTTTGATTTGACGGTTCTCAAATATTTATTACGCAATTTGTAGGACAATATGTCTGTTGAATTATATAAGTATTAAATAAGTGAAAATAAAAAAATCAGCTGGTTAGTAATCATTTATGATGACTTCGTTATCGATACACATTGGAAAGGGGGACTCTTTGATCAAACCATAGATTTTGTAGGACAAATATTTTTTCGAATAATTTAGATCTTAATCTTGAGATTGAACAAAAAAAAAACATTCAGTTAGTAATTAATATTTGAGAACCATCAAATCAAAATATTTAATCCTTGTTTCCTCTGGTAGCTACCACAATCGAGAGTTTTGTACATGAAATTATTGGGCATCTCATCAAAATAAAGCTACTCACGAAAAATTAGCTTGATAGTAATCACTTGCAAAAATGGGCGATGTATCCCGGACTATAAATGCAATAAGGCAAGCGTTATCCCATCAGAAACCACTTGTAAAATTGGAGGCCAAGACTCACTGATCCGCTTTCACTATAAAAAAGTTATCAGATCCCAGGAAAAGTCAAGTCCTTAAGCCCGACTTTACTAACCCTACATCATGGTTTAAAAAAGTATGGCCTGTAGTTACAAAAAAATAATCTTGAGAGATTTATTGTTTTTCTCCTTTATTTTTATTCGTTACATTAATTTAACACACATTTTAATATCTTATTTTCATACTTTACACATGAGACCACAGCTTTACCGTCTACAATTTACTGACGTCAGTAAATGTCAAGAAATTGTTCGTCAGTAACATGTAAAAAATAACCTAAGAAATACTTTTACACAAAACATAATCACATTTACCATTAGATTGAAAGTGTAATCTATTACTCTAGTCATAATTTAAGTATATTACAATTGCGGTAGGTGAATTCTGCAAAATGTACTTACTTTTGTTGAGAATACGTCGTTAGGAAATTGTAACTAAATTTTTTGCACAGCACACTACTGGACTTCTTCCATGTCTGGACGACGAACAAAATGGCGGCGCGTTAATGTGACCTTACTTTTCGTGACATGACCAGTGTTGCCAATGATTAGAGTTAGATTCCTCTTCTTTGTGATACAAGAAGTTGGTTAATTATGTCAATAAATCAGTGTCACGAAATTGTAACGATTGATAGGGACATTTTTATAATATGTAATTCTTCGTTTATTTAAGGTAATTTAAATAGTTTAATCTATCAGATATAACACTTCAAACATTGCTTTTTAATTATGATACAAAAAAATAGGAAGTTTCATACAAAAATTCTGATAAAAATATTGGTTTTCATTGTCGTCCACATAGGGGACAATAAAAAAATGTATGGAGCTTTTTTTGTTACTTTATTTTCACATTAAATTTATGTAAGAATTTGAATCGCAATTCATTGCTTTTTATCAGAAATGATATGCAGTATGCTTAAGTTTAGTCTGTAAAACGTTAACAATGATTTATTTCAGTCGTAACCATATTTTTTTCGAAGATTTTTTAGGGGGACAAACATTTTGTAGTAATGTACAATTATTTTGAAAACGACTCTAATAACAGTTATGTAGAGTCGATACTTATGCCTTTGATTTAGGCCACCTATATTTCTTTACTCTTTCTAGTTATAAAATCTACTTTAATACAGATGCGGTCTCTAATTGCGTGATCTACGAGCTTCGAGGCTGAAGCAAGGCCAAGGCCTCCAGCACTATTATGTAAATAATAGAGCCAGCGGCCAGCACGGTGACTGGCGAACGCTAATCGTCATGTTAATGTGACAACAATACGACGAGGCCGTCATTCAAACGTGCTCTGACCATTGTGCTGTTGAGATTTACCACACAGCAGATGTTTTTTGTATAACGCGTAGATGTATGGTAGGCTAGAAACAATGCGCTAAAATAACAATAACTACAATGCTCAAATACTTTAGAGAAACCAAATGTGATTTACTTACTTTAACAATACTGTTATATATGTGTAAATAATGTAGAGGCAGGAATATTGTATTTATTTATAAATAAGGAAATTTGTTAAGAATATTATACCTATATGAATCTGTATACATAATTATATACGGGATCAGCAGCAAATATTTATACCAACTAGGATTTATACTTAAGCAATTATAATTACCTCTATAATAATATATATACTCTCTTGAGACAAAAATATACGCATATGGAAATATGTAATTAAAACGAAATATTCTTCAGAATGCTCCCGTGCTGATTTCAGTAATTTCAGTGATTCATTTATTGAAATGAATCAGAATTCTAAGATTATATATATTTTTGATGATAATATTATCATGTACATATTTATTGCTAAATAATTACCTATTTATCAGAATCGAATCCATCCTAACAAATAAAAGTATAATTATACGCCATTAATTTTAGCATTGCATGAGACAGGGGTTACGATCAATGCGGGGGGATATAACCGACCCCGGGTTTTAACTTTTATCAGTCAATGCGTCGCTGCTATTCACCCAAACTATATAAACGCCCGCACTATGAGAACAACTGCACATTCCGTCTTTATTACATACAGTATGAGCAATAGAGACGGAGTTATCGACATTGAAAGGAAACGTGCAGAGGTCTGGCGATACATAGTAGACATTCTGGCCTCCCGTTGACTTGGCAGAGCGCCCAGCGCGTGCCTGGCATCATCCACGTGGATCGAGACAAATAATGAATCAATTACAAGTTTCCTAATAAGTTTCTTGCCACACGAAATCTGCATAAAATGAGCATTTGGTTGGCTCGATTAAATTATTCTCAGAACATTACCAACGCAGAGTAAACGGGTCAGTACCTACTGCTGTTACGAAGAAAATTACATGTATTTATGCTTTCATAATCGTCGTCCCTTTCAATTCCAGTGAAGACGTTATTAAGGATAATTAATTCAAACTCTCGTAAACTTCATGTCAGATCAGTTCACAGGAACGCATTAGAAACAACTTTCTTTAAATACAAGTTTACCGACTTGCTAAGATCATATATCCTGTCTCCAAAGACAGAATTCTCACAGAGAAAAAATGTTAACTAATTAAATACATAATTTAAGTGCAACATCACTTTCGTTTGTGTTGTTCGTTCGCCCACGTTTTATGGCAATTAGGCCAATTTACATCAGTGAGATCATGTTACGAGAAGTTATGAGCATCGCTATTATAGTCATTCCGTGATTTTGTTTACGTTCTTAACTGTGATAACTTGTTCTGGGTATACAACGAAAATATAATCTTCAATTATTATTAGCCAAATTATTTACTCTGTATCAATCGCCATATTAAAACTCCCTTATTTTTAATCCAATAGTTTGACCGCCAGGGCCAATTCGTAACAGAAAGGGTAATTACTTTTTACTGTGATATTTTATGTTTGGACAACAATAAGCAAACCGCAGACTGTAAATAGAGGATACACTGGGATACACCGAGAGACTGGCTATGAATGCATACTAAATATGCATTATTAGATATAATTTAAGTTAACGTTGGTTAACATGATTATGAGATTCGGATGTGCAGAGGTCAGTTGCCATTAACACTGTTATCGTTACTATGATTTAGAGCCAAGGTTGGAAACTTTCGACATGGCGAAGTAGATTTTCTTCAATTATTACATTTAACGCATATAAATTAATCCAAGGATACATATTGTGTTCATTAGAGGTTGATTACATAGTTTATTCCACACAATAATTTACCCTTATTTTAGTTATTTTCATAGAAATGGGCTTCAACAAAAATTCAACGACATTCATTGCACATTCCGTAATTAGAATCTACGTATCAAGCAAGATAGGCGTATCAATAACTTTATTTAGGAGTCAAAAATCTAACAATAAACTATAGTCCTTTTGTTGTAATATGTGTCCAATAATGTAAAAGAAGCGGACGCGCCTTTTCAATGACGTCACCATCAGTTGAATCATTCGACCGCAACAACGTCTAGAAGAGTGCAGCAATGCGTTTGAGCATACAATACGACAGACCATTCTACCTGACTCAAGAACCGTAAATTATTGATATAATAGCATCCACGAACCTCTTATTAAAGATAATCTCATCGACATTGATAAGATTTTGACGATAACGTACATTATTGCACACAAACTAATTAAGTCGTTGAGTGTAATCTTATGATACCACAAACGTTATATTGTATTTTATCATATAAGCCAACACATAATACTCAACTATTTGTCTAGCGGTTGGTAGTTGGCATGCTAAAACCGCAGTATGATCAGAAACAATGACGATATTATCAAATTAACAATCCAATGCACGTCGACGAAGGCGCGCACCGGTATGACTACGTGCGAGTTGCGACTGTAACTATATATTATATACTTTATAATTTATAGCCCTAGAAACACAACTATGAATCCATTAAAAATGAAATAAAGAACTTGTGTCATAAGAATATTCAATTATAGTTATTTACTAATTATACCTTGAGGGAAAAGTAGAATTAAGTATACGTTGAATATTTCCACAAAACATATATTTTTTAAATCCTCTAATATTTTGTCTAATATGAGTTCCATTCTGTTTTCAAACTTCTAAAAATCTGAATAGCATTTTAAATATAATTGCGCTACTTATGTAGTTATAAATGCTAATAGAAACTCTACAACACACAATTTAGTGTTAATTAATGTTCTGCAATTCTTATTCTAGTTCCTTGTAGCATACCTTTATTCGTGATTCACTTTTTTATGTGTCTATGAGTGTTTATTTCGTAACTATGTACATATTGTTAGATATAGTTACTTCTCGAAATTGTCCAAGTACCTATGCAAAAAAGAATATTGTCATACAAATATACAATTTCATTCATCCAACTTAAAGAACAAAGAGAATAATGAATTATATTTCGATATTTAGTGAAAATTATTAAAATAAATGTTATGCATTAAGTAATTACAATTGCGAGCGAGCATGTTTATCAATTTAATTCGCTATCAATGTATGTAAAATACAAAGGAATGGAAACATTAATCAATGATTGATAAGAGCTTCATAACATGCAAATGTTAATGTCGTAAATCATCCTTTTGTTATCACTTCCATTGTATGGACTTTGTCAATACATCCGTATTTTATTATTAGTCCTGTATATTTTGAGGTAAATTTTGAATAGGTAAATTAAAGGTAATTATTTCAGATGTGCTTATAAAACAACAAATGTAGGATTCACTCCTCCTCGGCATTAAAATTAAAAAAAATATACTTGTAAATGTCAATTTAGATCCCATAAAAATAGCCACCAAATTTTTTAAATTATACCTATCAACCTAGATTAAGTTCAACGATTCAAATCAAAACTGATAAGCTACAGACAACAATGAAATCATCTTGAATGAAAATGATTCAATCAATACAATATATGTAGGTACTTGTAAAATTTTTATTTTTGATCAGTCTAAATATTTTTTTAATAAAATGCAATCGCAATCGCTTTTAGAAAAAAGCGCGAATATTTTTGCAAGTGAAGGTGTATTGAACTTGACGATAAGTCGGAGTTGAAACTTCGTAGACAAGTGAAATCTTTAAGTATTATGGGACACGTGTTGAGTGCTCAAGTAGGGGTGAAGAACCTACGGGTCGGCCGATAAGCCGCCATGTTTACTTGACAATCATTATAAATCAAAGATGTAAACTTTGCAGCCTATGACCCTTTTTAGAGGCAGACGCTGTCCTCTCGCTTTGATACAATCTTTCCTCTCACTGAAAATAGACCAGGCCGCTTATATCGCCGAGTTTAGAAAAAGCTATTCAAAGTTTCACAATTCAACACACGAAATTGGGTCAGTAGATCATCAGCTCCGATTAATGCAACTCTGTCAATAGATACACGACGGTATTGAGATTTATTTCTAATATTCTTAATGGATCCTATGACAAATCACAACAAACAAAATAAAAATAAAATATGTCACAGTTTCACGTTCGGATTAGATAGAAAAATATTTTATAAACAAGGGAATCAAGTTAAACTATATTCAAATTATATATTACCTACAAATGTATGTGTTTTAATAACAAATCTACAACTCAGATTAATGCTAATCAACATGTAATATCAGAATTGAATCATTTAATACCAGTATAAAACATACAAACAAGTTATTAAACAAGCGTTCCCATAACAATAACAAAGTTATCGCGTTAGTGCGTAGCTTTAATATGTATAATGGCTTGTGGGCCAGTGGCTTGACCACTCTTTCCTGTGATACAGCAGCCGCCGCCCGTTGCGCCGATAAACGTGTCGGCCGACTTCCGTCCTCATCTCACTTTCCCCTTACTCATCCTAAATCCGTATTATAGACAAGTATCCCTTAGACTCGATAACCAAACTAAATACGCGATAAGGATATAATTTGACGTGATCAGATATTAGGGTCAATTGCTATGTATGCCGTGCTGAACGATAACACTATTGACATTAGCCAAGTGACGCCTGTACTTTAAACATATGATTACGATAATTGATACTAATAATATAATTTGCTTCCAATATATGACTATGATAAACGTCGAAATTTACTACGCACACAACTACCTAGCATATAAATATTATTACATATAGTCCATTGAATGAGTCCCTCCAAGGGGGGTCTAGAGTGCGTGAGTTAGTAACGTAAGATGTTTCTTCGGAAACATGTCAAGAGTCCCTAGGTAATAAACATACTAAAACCCCGGGACACTAGGAGGAGCCCCGAAGTGCGGGGAGGGGGGAAATGAGTCCATTTTTTCATTTTTCGCTTAAATCTCAAAAACGGTACATGTTAGAGAAAAACTTTCAAGGAAAAAATGAAAAGCCAAAAAGTTATCTACAAGTTGTACCTAAATCATTTTTTCCTATATCCTACCGTTTCTGAGTTATACGCAGTAAAAAATGATATTGGCTCAAACAATTTCCCCATACTACACATCAATCGATCAAAAAATATTTATTTCTTCCAAAAAACTCAAATGTGCAACTTGTGACCGGTACTGATAGATTGCTCTTAATTAGGTCTATAATTGGTAAAATAAACACATTCCTCCATGGAAGCCTTTAGGAGGAATCGATTGTCAAAATATTATATTAGGGCAGTTTGAGTTACTGAACTTGATCTTTTTATTTTTTTCTTCCAAAAAACTCAAAAGTGCAACTTGTGACCGGTACTATTAGATTGCTCTTAATTAGGTCTATAATTGGTAAAATAAACACATTCCTCCATGGAAGCCTTTAGGAGGAATCGATTGTCAAAATATTATATTAGGGTAGTTTGAGTTACTGAACTTGATCTTTTTATTTTTTTCTTCCAAAAAACTCAAAAGTGATATGAAAGGATATAGGAAAAAATGATCTTGGTACAACTTGTAGATAATTTTATGGCCTTTCAACTTTTCCTTGAAAGTTTTTCTCTAACATGTACCGTTTTTAAAATTTAAGTGAAAAATGAAAAAATGGACCCATTTCCCCCCTCCCCCCACTCCGGGGCTCCTCCTAGTGTCCCGGGGTTTTAGTATGTTTATTACCTAGGGACTCTTGACATGTTTCCGAAGAAACATCTTACGTTACTAACTCACGCACTCTAGAACTTTTTATTCAATGGACTAATATTATTATTTAAAAAGATAAAGAATAACGAGTTTATCTCCTAGAATCTCCGTTTGCTATAAAGATTAGCAAAAAGGTAATGCGTAGTTAAGTATCATAGCATTGGAAATCTTATTTATTCAAGCAATAGTTTTAAAACCATTACCATAATATGATTCCTGTGGAACTAAATAACTAACTAGATACAAAGAAATACGTTAGCATATCATTGTATGTACTATATCTCTCTTTATATATAAAATTCTCGTGTCACAATGTTAGTCTGCATACTCCTCCGAAACGGGTGGACCGATTCTCATGAAATTTTCTGTGCATATCGGGTAAGTCTGAGAATCGGCCAACATCTATTTTTCATATGTACCACGGGCGAAGCCGGGGCGGACCGCTAGTAATTATATAAGTATATTTACACGCTGTTGGTGTATGATTAGTGTCATCTATTAGAATGCCATGAATCAAGTATCAATCGATAAGTTTTATGATAGGTACGTACTCTTTTATAGGTAATACTTACAATAAATATATCTAACAATGTTTACCATGACCATATAAGACTGTATTCTGTAAATAAACAGAATCAGTTTTCATCTTTCAAGTCTTACAATATGATTTTAGTGTTATTCGTTTAAACCTCGACTTAGCACAGTGATGTAATGTGTCAATAATTTTACTTTAATTGTAAAAATTATAGTTTTGTTAAGATGGCTTCTAGAAAATATTGTTAAGAGTGTATTATTGTTGAAGGAAAGAAGGTGAAAAACGAACCTTTTATTAAAATAAGAATTGACTCTATGTAGAGTATCATCGTAAATTAATATACAAATAGGTACCATTATAATTTATCACGTTCTTTTCAGTAATTTCATACAATTATTATTAAAAAGATAATAAAAAACGAGAGAAAAAATATGTAAGGCAAAAATAAACTGACTTATTGGAACTTGTAAGTCAGCATAATAAGTGAGTACCGGTATTATTTAGCACTTATATTATTTTAAACATAGTTGCTCAAAGTAATCAGTTGCTCCGTGAATTTGCCACTTACAACGATTGCAATTTTAAAAATTCCACGCAAAGGCGCATATCCATTATCTACATAATAATTGGGTTCAGCACGCTCACAGACATACGTAAATCTATTATTTTGGTCCATTACTGAAGCCGGATGCATGTCGTTTCATATTAGCAGGTGAACAGACGTCTGGCTAGGGCGCCGGCTCAGCATCAAGACCTATTATTTAAATCCCGTTGGACATTACTTTACTTCCATTATCCAGTGTGTTTATCTTCTACGAGTGCAAACTCTGCTACCCACTGCGTTCTATTAATGTCAAAGGCTACGCATTTTCAAAGGTTTTTGTTTTTTTAGATTGAGTGCACCTTTGTGTGCAACAATTGGTAAGGTATAAGGTAATTATGTACGTAGTACAACACTAGTAGTAAGTAGTAAAACACTTATATTAAAGCACAGGACTTAGACCTGATAACACATACTGCAACCATAGAGAGAATTTCAATGAATGATCTTATTTTCTCTTTGACGATAGATTATATTCATAGGTAATTGAAAATATTGAAAAAAAGAAATCTAGTTCAGGAACGTTTGAATTTTGACTACTTTAAAATTGATATTAAAATTATATTATATTTACGGATAAAAAACATAATATCTCATGCTAACCTTCTTTAATACGAATTGATTTCAATTATAAAAAAATAACTTACTACTAATGGCTAAATTCTAAACATGGTGTAGAGCACGTGTAAAGCTTGACAGAAATAAAAACATGTATTATAATTAGATAATTACAAAATCAGTATAATGTATTTAAACAGTAAATAAACAACAAACTGTGTAAAAGAATAGGTAACTAGTTACTACGCAAAAGCAATTTCGAGCCATTTGCTGCTCACTGGGCGTTTTTGTTTGATGAGGCAACAGTAATTAATCAATTCGCGGGCGACAGCACAGCTCGAAGGAAATTATTTTATTTACAGCTTCCTACCACTGATATCTAATGCCATTCTATTGGTGTTACATGATGACTTCATACAGTTCAGCTTTTTATGTTTGTAAGTTCCATTGCATGAGTATTGTGTGTTATGTTTTGCTCAGATTTATCGCTATCTTATTAACTGTAGCTACCTAAATTATTAATCTGTAATCTATTTAAAACGTTTTTATAGACTAAAAAATTAGAACAATCCTAGGTTATTTGGCTGGGCACCGAAAGCTAATTCTCGAGCGAATTTAAATTAAGAATTTTACATGGGTTATTAATGTTTCATTAGCACCAGAGACGAGAAACACGGGCGGTGTTTAATTAATTCATAATGCATTATCAGACTTCTAGAAAACAATCATACAAAAGAGACTCCCTCAGGATACGTATTGCTATTTGCTAAGTTCGCATTTTGCCTTACAAATTCACCCTCCAATACTACTAGGGGCTAGGGCGCATTGCACAAACAAGTCCCTTGCTCTCGAGAGCTTTGCGCTGTAACGTTATTATGCGAAATGGCACAATGAAATTTGGCGTTTCAGAAATAACTTTACTAGAATGCGATTAGTCATTAATTGTCTATGAACGTGGTTAACAAACATCGGTTGAGAGAAGTCCAGCTGCTCGGTCGAAGGCCAGGCAGACGTACGTAGATGCAGCGACAGTAATTATCGCCCGTGTCGACGACTCCCGGGAGAGCGTTCACCCCGAGGGCCGCGCACAATACACAACTGTCAGGATTGCAACCAACCTATCACAAATTTAAGACGCATGCACACAGGCTCCTAACAACGACCACTTTGTTACCAAATAACGCTTAAAGATATCCTCTATATACCTAATAAAAAAGTTCCAGAGACCCGAACGGAGCGTTGAATTGATCTATGTACATCGAGAAACGTGTAACAGCTTCTTAATAGTAAGCATTGCGTGTATAAATTGTATATGTAACATGAGTGCGTATTATCATGTTTATTTTCCTCCCTCCTGCTGTTTCATAATGTTGATTTCTCATTGAATTGCTACCATGCATGCGAGAGATTAATATGAAAATTATGATCTCTGATTTACCTAGGGAGTGTCGCAATGAGCGGGGCGAAACCTGGCCAATATTACAAGTTGACGGCTCACGGTCGCCGGCTGCCCACTCGCGCCTTAACACCTTATACAGTATACAGACACTCAAATATACGATATAATGTTTATGTAACTGTATAAAGCAATATCTTTATGGAAAACGTTTTAAAATTCTTATTGCATATAGCATCTATGACACAAACAACACGATTATACATAGGAGCTCTATATAATTTGAGAAAATATGCAATATCTTGCCTGTATAACGAACGACATTGTATTTATGAAACATTATGCATTTTGACAGAAATGTAATGTATGAAATATATGTGATATATATGTATGTTAATATTTATATACATAATCATTAATAATTATAAATTATGTAGTTTTTTATTGTATATTATTATTATTAGATAGCTTTATTGATGATGATGATCTCGGTATAGACCACTTATTTCGAATTATACATAGGTAGGTAATAATTATGTTCTTCACATACCAACTGAAGTAGGTATCACAACAATTCTAATGTTATGAGATAAAAATAATATATATTGCTCCGTCTAGACTCTGTCTGAGCTTTTGTATATTAAAAAGACATGTTTGGAATTGTGTTGTTGGCCGCTTCAGGTTCCATTTACTTCTTAAATAAAATGTATTCGGACATATCATTAAATTTCCTAGCAGTGTTTTCTTTCATTGCTATAATAAATTATTTTCCTCATATTATGATCATTTTATAATTCCCCATATAGCATCGTTTGTATGTATTAAAATTGTTGAGTGTAATGGTAAAGAGTATTGGTGAATTATGTATATTTTATTTGCTTTTGTTTACTTTTTAAATGATTGGTCTATCAAATTGGGGCATAAAATTGATCTTCTTGTATCTGGAACGTTCTATAACTGATCTCAAATCGAAGTGCCTCAGCTAACAGAATTACATGGATGAGCATCTGAATTACCTATCTCAGTGAGAAGCAGATTACATAATTTATATTACTCTTTATTATAATAAGAGTTATTTTAAAACCATTTTAAAACATAAATTAATGTTGGCATTGTGGTAACAGTGCAATAAGTGCAATTTTCAAAACTAAATATTGAGCTCGAATGCTTTTCCGTTTTGTTAAGGCAGACGATATTCGATAAAATAAATTGTATGTAGTAATAATATCCTGTTAGTAGGTGTGGATAAACAAGAGATGGTGTTTAATAACAATGGCCCATTAGCTTTCCATAAGCTAGAAAATTCCCGCGGTACAAACAGCAAACCAGAAATTACAATTTGAGTCAGTGAAAGCTTTTTAATACTTTTGAGTACCCTTTATTGTTTTATGTTCCCGGTGGGTTTAAGTAATTATTATTGTTAGCTTTCAGAGATAATGCTTTAGAATTAAGATTATAATCTAACGTACATGAGGTTAATTTATTGTGTTATTACCTACGAATTTCTCCATAGTACGACAAAAGTTTGTAAGTGAGATATGTGAGTAAATATACTATGTAAGAAAATCTGGCTGTAAGTATCCTGATCAATATTATAAATACTTATGATCGATTTATATATATATAAATTTAACAATAAAACTGCAACAGGTTGAGATATATTTAATTACATACATAATTTATATCATTTATCAGTACAAGACGTCATAGTATAAGAAGAATACATTGATTTTGTTTTATTAATTCATTATCTCGTTACCATTGAAAATCATTATCTTGGTTCACCTATTTTTTACTCAAAGCGGGACCAACGTCCCTCCGCGAGCCGAGACCCCAATGATAATAAAAACTTATTATACGCACGATGACACACACGTCTCTCCTTTTTCATTCAAATCTATCGAAGCGTTCTTGTCTGCCGTACCTACCTGCTATTTCTCAATCGTTCTTTGTTTTGAAGGTCGGCGACCTTCATATCTATTTGGATCCTAATAATCTACTTTAACGACGATCCTGTTCTACGTTAAGTCACAAATATTATCATAAAAAAACTCTTTAAAAACCTGCTCTATGTTAAAATATGTTTAGGTAATTTTTTGCGCTAAATCTCACACGCTCTACTTAAAACGAATTGGCCTAGAGAGTTACTGAGGCCTCAATGTGCTAACAATAAAAACAACTCTATAAATGTGTTAATTAATCATAGTTAAACATCCTCCCGCGTTCACAGTATCGGTGACCTAACAATTTAGTGTGATGATCCAGTTAGATTATTGGGGACGGCCAGTTAAATCTCAATAGAGATGCATTAACAATTTGTCTTTTAAAGTGGTATTGTTTACCAGCCGTATTCAGTATTGTGTATACCATTTGAACTGTTAGAGCGTTTACATTATCAAGTTTGTGGCCAAAATTAGTTGTTCGCGGGTTCAAGGAGGGAAGGGGAGGTGCGAAGGGCGAAGAGTGTTGAGCAGAACGCAAATAGCTCTGTGACCCGGCCATTGACTCGGTTTATCCTAATCCGTCCCACTACTCCAGTTCAATTTCAATCCACGGGACGTGCGATTCGAACCAGCGTTTATCTTGGCTTACTTTGTTATCGGAGTCTTGCAAATATTTCCACCTCCCTGTGACCTAATAAGTCACTATTTGCGCACTCGGAACTTTAAATACATTCTGTTGCTATTTCTGATATTTTACAAAAGTTCATTCACTTCGTTTGCAAGTAATTTACTGATTGGTATCAATATGAAAGCACAGAATCAAACTTGCTCAAGGAATTCTACTAAATTCCTTGAGCAAGTTTGATTCTGTGCTAGTTCGGAACTTAAAGATACACGAAACACGAAACGTATTTCTGCTGTATTTTTCCCCAGTATGACATGATTGAATTTTCAGTTTAACTTAAATGATTTAAAACTAAAGTCACAGCAGCAGTGCTGTTAATAGTTATAGCAAAAAGAAATGATGCTATGAGGTTAGCTAAATGATAAATAATTTGGAAAATCCAAAAGTGCACGCCTCATAATTTTTTTTTAATAAATATTTATTAATTATTATTTTTGTTTATTTAATAACAATTAAACCACATCGAATCAGACCCTGAAAAATGAAAGGGTTCTATTCCTGAGCATACTCAAGCGTAAGAGAAAAAAAAAGACTCGATTAGTAAAGTATTTCGGTCGCTATCGTGTTAACAAGAAAAAGGATCCGCACATACAGACACACGGACGTCCAAGACAGAACTTTTTTAAACTGTTTTTTAACTAGTTTAAATAACAAAAATGACATCAAAAATATCATGAACGTTAAAAATAGTGTTTTTTCTTAATATGTGTGTGTATGTATTATCTTACAAGTGCAATGTATGATACATAAAGACATTTTAAGTTTGTAAAATCAGATGTTTTGCGCGAAGTGACAGTAGTACCCACCTCAACGCTTCGCTTATGAGGCGTGCAATATACAAATTGAAACGAACCATAATGTGGGATTAAACATTTTCCTCGGTGCCAGTAACAGATGTGAAAACATGCCCCCTGTGGCTGCGCGGAATCAAAATAAATATCTTGTCATGGTCTAGGCAAACATACTTTTAACCTACTTTTATATTTAGCAGCTGTTTTGCTAATGCAACGTCTATTGATTTCATTCCCGACTAATGTACTTCAAGTAGGTACTACGCGTTGATGTTGGGTTGATGTTGGTCATAAATTTGTTTTTTTATAAACCAAACGAATCATATGCAAAACTTGTTGAAGGACTGAGTTAAACATAAAATTGTAAATAGAATTAGTAGGGATTGTAGAGCGCTAACATGAAGATTAATGCATTGAGTATTATCCAGGATTTTCTATATCATTAAACTTACACATTCTTAAAAAAAAACAAACGGTCCAACTGTGAAATATAACGCCGATTCAAATAAACGGATACTTAGATCGATAACAATGCTGAAAAAATTATAGATTCTTACTGTCTGTTCCAATATCTAATTTCCAAAAAAATAACTAGCTTCCTTCGAAAACTTCGCTTAGTTTAATACTAGATGGCGTAATTAAATGTATTGTGGTACTGTTTTTTTAAACCTATCCGAATAGGACACCGTCCAATGTTGCGTCCGCTCCTTGTGGCATAAAAATTTCCCGTATGACAGAATTTGTAACTGGATAGGACAATAGAACGTAATAGCCTCATAGAATTATCAATGAAAACACAATAGAGCTGTAGTGCAGTGTGCACTGACAGCAACTAGAGACTTGCTAACAATAGACGATAGACAATTCCATAACATATTTGCTTTAATTCCACCTCTACATATTAAATATAGCAAACATACTCGTACATGACTTCTAACATTTTCTTTTTCAATGTTAATAAAACGTCGTTTTTTGCTCCATAAAATAAACGCATTTGATAATAATTGATTCATACATTTCCAAGTACATTGTAAATAAAACATGACACGTTAAACCAATCATCTGTTACTTTCATATCCATTTTTGTGGTGAAGTTTAATTCGCATTATAAAAAGTACAGAGGTAGAGTAGAGTTTTCATTAATTTCCGATTAATTAAAAGGGGTGTTTATGTGTAACCCCCGTTCAAGTTTCATCGGTTTAAGTTTCTAATTATTATTCTAAGAAAGAGTCTTCTCGTGTTCTTGTAATCAGGTGCGGAGCTCATTTTATCCTGTTGTCAGACGCACACTTTCAAGTTAGGCTTCACACGCTTTGTTTGAATACAATGACTCTCTACGTTCTTTTTGTTTTCATTCAGACGACCTTTGTTGATAATAAACAATATCGCGACTTTAATGAAAGAAATCATGTAGGTAGCGTGAGATTTTTATAACATTTATTTTGCAACTTACGCATACCATTCATTTGTGTTGGACAGTTACGTTGTGACCCTTGCACAGTTCCGAGCTTATTCATTCAAAGCGTAGACAATGAATCAATTTTTATGTAATTTTAAACAACTTATTTTACGGTATAATGATACGTTTTATACGAATCATAAGGGTAAACCCGTAACGGTCATAACGCAAAACGATTGGGGGTTTTCCGCAGTTCGATATTCGATATTTCAATTCATTCAACACAGTCAAATTGAATTCTCAGCCTATATTGATAGAAAATAATATGTACCCGCCGCGCCGTAGTAAAATTTTGGTGCAAACGAAAGAATGCTAGCTAGAATTACAATAGGAAACTTTAACAGTACTTATGCTTTTCGTTACTCACTTATCCTTTTTTATAAGATTTTTGATAAATGGACATTGGTAAATCTAATAACTAGGTACAATATTCACTGTACTATATTGTATTGCTATATCACATAGAAACACGCTCGTTGATTTGGTTTACGTCAATGCGGCCAAAAATATACCCATACAGCTATCAACAAATCACGATAGCATTTTGCCACACAAAGGTACCAGTCTAAATAGGGTAACGAAAAATTAGGTCTGAATGCATGATACAATATTATACACAAACATGATTTTGTCAATGTAATTATTATTACGGGGTTATTATCTCGCCTTGGGCATGCCTTGGGGCGTTTTATTATACATATATATTTACGATTGTCATAATCATATAATACATAGGCTTTCTGGACTGATAAATACATTTTTTGCATTAATATTATAAAATCAAAAGCTCTTAGCATGTCATATTAAAAGTAGGACTTGTTATTATAACGTTACGTAATGGACCCATGTGGTTACAGCACGTGACATTTACGGTCGGAAAGCGAATCGCGTACAGGCACTGACTTTGGTTTACAAATTGACTTCTGGCCTTTGCTCGATGCAAGTGGGACACCAGAGAGATTTTATTGATATAAATACTATATCATGTTATTGGTAACCTCTTACGCTCGTAACTGTTGCGCTTTTGTAGACGACATTTTTTATATCTACCCAGCGGTGATAGGTCACGGCCAAAGCTTTTTATTCGTTTGCCATATCGTAACTCTAGCATTGCTAATGGGCTGCCTTTCGTTGGCAGAATAATGGTATAAAGTAAGAGCATTTAGATGCCACTACACTGACCTCATTTTCTACATTCATCCCAGTTACCTTATACCTCGGGAAAATTATATTCGTAACTGTAGTTGATGTGACTTACCAAGGACTTACCTAATAGCTTTTGCATATTTTCCTCTTAACATATGAATAGTAAAATATAATAATGGTTTTCAAAATGTTTTTGAATCATTAATCCTGTATAAATGTTAAATAGGTAATGAAGATACACAAGGCCTATATTACTGAATAAGACCTATCATCGTTTGAACGTGTTATGAAAACTACAACCGGTTTCGAAAATATATCAATTGAAAGCATTAACAGTGCTCATGTTTAATATTATTGTGTAGCCCATTGGCTCACTTGCAACACCAGACGAGCTGGTTACATGACGGATTATCTATCTACTCAGTTGATATCTGACACGAAGAAATAGATTGTTTTTAATATTGAAATTATAAGCTACTAGCGGTCCGCCCCGGCTTCGCCCGTGGTACATATTTACGTTTTCTCTACATAAAAACCATCCTCGTACTTCAAGGAATATAATAAAAAAAGAATTATCGAAATCGGTTCAGCCGTTCTCGAGTTATGCGCTTACCAACACATTTTGCGATTCATTTTTATATTATAGAAAGCTATTGTTAATCTATATGTGGTCAAGTTATACTGACATGCACGTAATTATGCCCTTTTTCTTTAATGGTATTGTAGATAATTGAATTGAGTATCGATTTTACATTAAACCTATATCATTAATTACAATATCTACAGTAAGAAAATGAATGCTCTACTTTTTTATGTGCTTAATTAATGAATTCAAAAGATGGTTTGATTGTATGATTTCAGTACTGGTAAATATCAGACTATAGCCATTGAAATAGTCTATCCTAAATTTATTAGACACAGTGTACAGACAAAGACAGTTATTGAGAAATGCAGGACATCCGTCTCATACATATACCTCATACGTACATTTCAGGAAAAACCTCAAATAAATCACAAAATTTGTACTTAATTATATTAGAATAACGTTAAATTATCTAGTGGAAAATACAATATTGTAAGTAAAAGGTCATTTTTGTTTTAGGCTTCACCTGCATACGTATGACCTGTGGAAGAGTCATACCGTTAGACATGTGTCATCGCGTCCTCGATACGGCGCCGAACGCGACCAAACACGTTCCCATTCAGCTTTTCAATATAACCAAAATTGTCTTTTATTTTCAGAAAGTATATTATGTTTGACGTCGTAGTTTTGATTCAAAGAACTTTCCGTTTATTCATTTTTAGAACTACAACGACTGACAATTAAATCTATATCATCATCGCTTGGAATTGATTCATTTAATGTATCTTATGGACTATATTAAAATTAATTTTAGTGTTTCATAAATAAGCATTTGGTACTTTTTCATGACAGATGTATCTCTGTCCAATGGCGTTTGGATATGAAGCAGATGTATCTGTTGGCAGACTTCACCATCTAATTTGGTTGTGCCGCTTATACTATTCGCTATTTATTGCCACGAATGTATGGCGTGTGAATTAATTCTCGCGGGTTACCCAAAAGTTATGTTGCAATGTCACTAAAACAATCCAGAACATCAATTTTCTTGTGAAAAAAAATAATTATAAACAATAGATGACTGCGAGATTCACGTTGCTAAAGTTGACCTAATCCACAAGCTGGTACTTACTTTTTTCGCAATCCTTTACATGAAGCTTGGATATAGGCTTTTTATTAAGTTTTGTTGTTCGGTAACTACTTAGTAATAATTAAATATCCATCCAGTAATCATTAAGTACCTATTACCTAAGTATAATCTGTAAATTTTGCTAGAAAGAAGGAACAAGGTAACCAGTAGATTTGATTCCATTTGAATTCCTACACTAAGAAAGAATATTTTATATTGTTCATCATAAAATTATGTAAGTATAAGAGCATGAATAATATTCTATGATATTTTTTATCTTAACACCATAATAATACGAAGTGTACCAAGTAGATAGTTGATAAGACGTCCATAATATCTATATGATTTAAGGGGGCGCATAAAGCAAAATAACCAATCTTCTATTAGATGATACGTGTAATATGCAAGACCAAATCTAAAAAATAAAATATATATCAAACTAGATGATATATTCAACGATTCTGTTTAATCAAAAACATAAAATATTAAAATTTACTCGATAAAAAAAAATCACGAAGTTAGCTCTAATTTTCACAGTTTTACGTTTTCTACTTGACATGGTAATACTTATATTATGATTTTTTTTCATAAACAATTATATTAAAACATTTGCAAGATATTTGTCAGAGCATTTTGTGTAATTACTTTTAGTTTTGGTTTTATCTGCGATAAACCACTTTTATCGTGACAAAATCAAACGTTTATCTCGAGAAAAAAAGAGCGCCAAAAGTGGTTTATCGCAGATAAAACCAAAACTAAAAGTAATTACACAAAATGCTCTGACAAATATCTTGCAAATGTTTTAATATAATTGTTTATGAAAAAAAATCATAATAAGTATTACCATGTCAAGTAGAAAACGTAAAAGTGTGAAAATTAGAGCTAACTTGGTGATTTTTTTTTATCGAGTAAATTTTAATATTTTATGTTTTTGATTAAACAGAATCGTTGAACATATCATCTAGTTTGATATATATTTTATTTTTTAGATTTGGTCTTGCATATTACACGTATCATCTAATAGAAGATTGGTTATTTTGCTTTATGCGCCCCCTTAATGCAAACAATTTGTATGTATGTACATAGTTTCTTTTGAAAACAATAATACTTTGACAAATGTGGTATTTAATCTAAAGCTCGATCAATAAAATTCCATTAATCTAAAGTATATGCATTTTCGAGTTACAAATGAGTTTAATACATAGAAAAATTAGAATTCCGACTGTAGGTTTGAAAGGTCAAACGCAATGTCATTCATAACATCCGTTAGAAGTGCAGTGAATTCTTAACATTTTATTCACTTACACTTCTGAGAATCGTCTGCCACTGTTGAATGTAGCAGGCATTAGTCGAGTCCAGTCGATGATTCAAAGATAATGACGTTTGGTACGTAATGGACTTCCAAGGTAAACAAACAGTCATCTGTCGACAATCGTTAATAAATATTACGACACGCCTTTTCCTTGTTCGCGTTCACTTCATCGAAAACATACTTTTACTCAGATAACAAAATTTATACATAAAGTCTCATTTTTTGTAATCTTTGTTCATATTTCGTACTCAAGCACTATTATTAGCCTCAAAACTTCGTTTGCTCATGCCCAGAATTCAACAGAAACCGAAAACTCATGTCGATATTATCAATTGAACATGTGACCTTCCTAATTCCTATACTGGAATAAAAATGTAAATTGAAATAATCGTTACTACTTGATGTCTCTACATGGTTTATATTAAGCATATAAATAGAATGAGCAGAAACGATAAATGTGCTTGTCTGCATAAATACGAGCGTGTAACTAGCACTTAGCACACAAATCTGTACAGGCGATGTCTGTGGAATCGTATAATATTGTCAGCGTTGAAGTGTGTATGTGTGGTTGTGTAAGGGCGCGGGCACACGATGCGTTGCGGCGCCGCACCGCAAAGATTTCACCGTGTCAGTGGGCACACGAGTGGTGCGGCGCCGTAACGTTTTTATGTCGCAGCGGCGTCGTAGCAGCGTTGCACAGCGTGTCCTTCCTTGTGACGCAAAACAACTGAGCGGTGCCGCTCCGACGTCGCACCGCATTCACCCCTCCCCGCCTCGTCTTGGTGGTTACAAGTCCGGTGCGGCGCCGGAGCGCATCGTGTGACATGCCACAGATATTTCTATGTAAGACGACGCAGCGACACCGCTCCGTCGCCGCACCGCCGCCGCAACGCATCGTGTGCCCCCGCTCTAATACATGATTTGTGTGATGCGATGTCCGTTGTGTGAAGCGCTTATCGCTCGGCAGGAAGTGGCTTGGTTTATTATTCGTGTCGTGCATCATGCGGCTGCGTGCGCGGGCGCGGGCGTCCGTCCTCCTGGAGAATTTCTACGTCCAGATACGACTCTAACCGTCTAACGGGACAACGATATTATCTCTAATTAACTTTTACATGTTTACCTCTAGTTAATAGAAATCCTGTTTGTACATCTGTTCATCTCAACAACTTTTTATGAATAATGAATTGTTCCACTGCACCATTTGATAGCGTTCCACAATACCAACCAACATATTATATGTATAGAGCTTTCAGTAAAACTATTGTATAAATGAACAGAATAATATCATGAACTTATTTATAGCTAAGTAAGTAAGTAACTATATGTATAGCAATGTTTTAAAATATTTTTTGTAAATAAATTTGAGTTGTTTACTTATTTGAATCTAGATGGGTATCTAATACAAATTAAGTTCAGTAGATATAAAAATTCCTATCCTTGAGATATGCAAAGATAAGCAATCGGTCGATATTGATTTCTGGTTATCTAATAGACGATTCTAGATAAATGCAAAAATGTGTATAAAATTTTAAATATGTATAGGTATGATCAGCCCACTCTTTAGAATATAGTTTCTAACATAGAGCACAAAATATATTCTTAAATAAATAAAAGAATACAAGTCGATACTTAAAAGTTTTTACCTTTAATATTATTCATTTAGAGAAAGCGCAATCAACGTACAAATTACGATGCGGCGCCGTCAGCCTTCAGGAGGAACGGGTTTGACGGCAGGGTGCAATTGCAGGTCAACAACTCACCTTATTGAACCAAACACGTAGGCTGATCCGCGAAAATCCACCGCCCACAGACACAATTCTTTAGGACCATTATCAGCTGGCTTAATCCTGCAAAATATGACTGTCGCGCTCACATGTAAGTAATAAAATATGTTGTCTACAGTTCTACCATATGGATCCAAATATTTGTACGTTTAAATATTTTATTATAAGCCGCTATTGTGCTAATTTATAGACAATTGAAACTTACACATGTCTCTACAATTACAAAGGCCAAAGCACGACAAAACATATTATCTAGGTACTAAATAGGTCAATTTAGGCTGGAGAAGAGAACTCGTCGAATTGGTTCAGAATAAAGTGTTTGTTTTTAACAGTTCTTAGTTGAATAAACATTACTGATCCATAAAGCAATCCGGTTTCACAAAGTTTTTTAGAAACAAGAACCTAGAGCCCCGTTATTGCAATGACAAAAATGCAAAAATTGTCCACCTGTATCAATTACCAATGAAATCGACATTCATCACAGTAGCATCTATGTCCTTGTGTGGATAAACGTGTCTAGTATATATTATTTAAAAAAACTAGGTATATGTGCAATACGTTTGTGTAAGACAACGATCAGACAAAGTATTATTAATACGTTACTTAAAAAGTAGTAAGTATGTTAAAGAGTTAAGATGTCTTCTAAAGAACCGGATGAGCTAATCAACACATTGTGAGTCACACACATGCAGCCAAAGAACCACGCACGCGCTCCCGTCCTATAATTGAGCCCCTATTCCCAGTGTGAGAGCTTTTTTTGTATAGTTTCTCTCTTTCACACTCACGTCTCACGCACAGTTGATTTAACATCATCAGGACCAAATCCTGCGCTGGTGGATTAAATTGAGCTTGGAGCTAATGACTTTAAAAATCCTCACGTAGGTAGGCACACTGATAATAAACATAAGTGGACAAATTCTTTGTTTGCTTTTCTGAGACATTCGTTACTCATACAACTTACAAGACATGATCGAAAATAAACATTTTAATCTATTCGATTTTGAAAAACATTTCAATTAAAAGCTCTACCAATACCTGTGCCAAAACATTAAAATTACTTAAAACAAATCATAATAGAAAGAAGAACAGAAGCTCTTAGTTGCGGAAAGGAAAATACATCGGAAAATCTTAGGACCTACAAAAACTGATAAGGGAATTTGGAGAATGAGGAAAAATCTAGACATCGAAGATCTCATTCGTGAACCCAACATTATTGGTGAGACAAAAGCTGCCCGCCTTCGATGGATCGGTCACCTAGAAAGGATGCCAAACGATCGCGCTGCGAAGAGGGTGTACATGAGCAAGCCGATCGGTAGGCGCCCCGTCGGCCGACCTCGTCACCGTTGGAGAGACGAAGTCCAAAAAGATCTGGACATCCTTCAAGTAGAAGACCTCAACACCAGGGCGCTAAGGCGCGAAACCTGGAAACTTTTGGTGTCGGAGGCCAAGATCCTCTTTGGGTCGTTGCGCCGTTGAAGTAAAGTAAGTAGGTAAGTAAGTAAAACAAATCATAAGTATATTCAGCAAAACTCTATTTTTCATCTACCTTTCCGCTTTATTGGTCAAGGTGTGTGAATATATTCTTAAAATTAGGTGAAAAATCTTAAAAAATAGTTTGATCGAGCAAGGTGTACAGTTTCCAATTATATTCATTTTAATCGCTTAATAAACATCGTTAATCTCGTGAAACCAACTGTTCGGTGTTATTGCGCAAATCGTTCTTGAAATCGCTTTCTACGTCGCGTCACGTCCCTGCCTTGATAAGCGAACCTTATCTTACGTAAATCACTGTTCGTATCGGCTGTAAACAGCGAAAATGTTACACCAAGATGTAAATTTTAACTACCTAAATCCTAAATAGTACAAATTGCATGCAAAGGTATTTACGATTAAGATTTTTGCACGCCTCATAAGCGAAGCGTTGAGGTGGGTACTACTGTCACTTCGCGCAAAACATCTGATTTTTCAAACTTAAAATGTCTTTATGTATCATACATTGCACTTGTAAGATAATACATACACACACATATTAAGAAAAAACACTATTTTTAACGTTCATGATATTTTTGATGTCATTTTTGTTATTTAAACTAGTTAAAAAACAGTTTAAAAAAGTTCTGTCTTGGACGTCCGTGTGTCTGTATGTGCGGATCCTTTTTCTTGTTAACACGATAGCGACCGAAATACTTTACTAATCGAGTCTTTTTTTTCTCTTACGCTTGAGTATGCTCAGGAATAGAACCCTTTCATTTTTCAGGGTCTGATTCGATGTGGTTTAATTGTTATTAAATAAACAAAAATAATAATTAATAAATATTTATTAAAAAAAAATTATGAGGCGTGCACTTTTGGATTTTCCAAAGTATTTTCATATGTATTCAGTATTAACTACTAAGTTGTTGAAATGTATGGATATATTTTTTACATTGGGATTATTCCACTCATTCATGAGTTTGCAAAAAACTAGTTTAAGTATACCTGTAAAGTAATATTATTAAGATAGAGGTATTTAAAATACTAATCCAGAAAATCTATTCCAATCACCAGAATAATGTATTGCGAAGATAAGGACGATAACGGTAACCTACGAAGGTTTTCCATGCAAGTGATTGTATTTTTATATCAATATGTAATGTTATAAGCATTAAGGTATGTACATACTATGTATGCATATTGATTGTCACTCTACATAATATATGTAGTTATCTTCTTGGGAACACAAACAGCCGCGGATGCGCACTTCTGAGATAACGTGTAAATTTAATTTATTACTAAAACGATAAAGACACTGAATCGAGCAATATCTGTCAAGTTAGTCAGAAAGGAAATGTTGATTAAAAATGAACCAAGTGCATTACATTACACAGTGTTTACAAAGAACTAATATTTACAAACAGTTACGTTTCTAAATTGTCTATTTAACAATTTAAGTTTTGTAATATTTCCTATCAATGTAGGAACTACTTTTACGACATATAGAAGCTTCGGCATGTACTAGAGCCAAACAATAAAATTATAAACCGCTAATTTTTCCTACGGAAGAAAGACAAATGTTATGATAAGGTATCGTATAGGAGTAGGTAAACCTTACATTTCTTGTATGGTTTCAGGATTTATGATCATCAGAATTTTTTCAGTGGCCATCGGAGTCGGGATAGATTTACAGGTCAGCTATGACGTCATCCGCGAAACCTGCACCAACTGCTCCCACGTTCACTTTCTATCAAGCGATCTGCCAGCACGCAAACAACCTGTTATACCAAATTAATCTTTACGATAGCCTTATAACCTGTTTCGGTTTTGCTTACCTATATGCTACACGGTGACAGCTAAATACGAAAGTGTCGAAACGATTCTGCTAAATTTCAGCACCAATCACTTTCAATCGCAACCGTCACAATAATCAACCAAGTAGAGATGGTAGAGATAAGTAATATAAATAAAAGTTGCATTATATTTGATATAAATATGGTAATTTCATAATGTATGGAATAAGATACAAAACAATTGTAAGAAAATTTAGTGACTAAATTTAGGGTCCAACTAAAAATGCTTCCAAGTAACTATAGGTCTACCAGAATCTGATGGCATATTTATATTTACGAAATAAAAGATTTTCATATGGCAATTTTATTTGACAACTATCAAATTGGTTGTCAAAATATTTGTCTTCTTTGCAATTGATGAATAATTTTTAGGATTTTGTCTAAAAAAACTTCGAAAATGTCGAAAAAGCCGCTGCGATCACAAGCAAGAGGTGTTGTTTATAATGTGTATAGAAAAACATTCGATGAAGAAGGGTCAAACACATCACAATTTTCAATTTTGAATATTTTATTGGTAAGTTGGACTTACCCGTTTTGATACTTAAAATAAAAAATATTTTAAGTAGGTAACTATAATATTGTTTGTTGATTACAATATAATTTTATGAAAACTTATTACAGGAGTTTCCAATACGGCTATTCGTCAAGTCTAAGCTGTCCAAGTCAATTTTATAATGTTTGTATCTTTAATACTTACGAAAATAAACATAGTTTTATTTTATTTTTATTTTATTTTAGCTATAAAAAATTATTAGCAATATAGTTTTGATCTGCATTATCATTACATCCATATTTTTACATGGCATAATGATAATGAATATACAAATATATATAGGTATGTGTAAATAATAATATGTATTACATAGATAAAAGTAATATGTATATTATACATGTAAGTATGTACCTACATAATATTAAGTGGATATCTCATTATTAAGTACAGTATTGTTCACTTATGTAATGCGACTAATGATGTTGAGGACAAAATAAAAAATAAGCAGTATCAAGATCGTTCAGTCCATTTTCCCCAGGGTTGCACACTCAAAATTTTGATTTCCCAATTTGCCATCAGATTCTGGTTTACCTATACCTACCTAATTATGTTACATAATTAAAAACTTAAAACAGCACACCTGATGTAAAAAGAGAAAGGTTTTGTTACCATTATTGATACATATTATATACCTACTACTTACCGTTATTGAAATTTCAACCCAATCAATAATGCTTTATTCTCAGTTATTTGATGGACGGCTCACCACTGGAGCAGCTGCCGCTCAAAACAGTTTACATTATCATATTTTACTCAACAGCGACCACAACGTACTTCAATACAATTAGTACTTGCCTATAGACAGCTCCACAGATTGTATAGTACCATATCGGCAATTTTTTGCTGGTCGCGTGTGAACATGCGATTTCACCGGCAAACAGTAGTGATGATAGAGTGAATACCTTTCGCTCGATTTGACATTGTATCAAGAAAGACGTATAGTATACGGTCTATTTGAGATAACATCACCGAATATCAAATAAGTATATTATAGATTTGAGGGTTATGTACATAGAAATCTAAATAACAAGACACATGTTATTTAGATTTCTATGGTTATGTATTATGAATTTCCACTTAGAATTCAATATCCAATAAATTAAAACCACTAAGAATGTAGCCACTTTGGGCTCTTTACACAGACCGAATTAAAAGATTGCGGTAGGTTAGTGAGCAAAAGAGACATGGCAAACTGCGGACCTGAACGCTGTTTCACCAAGACAACGCACCAGATCACCAAGCGTCAGTTGCGATGGCTGCCATTCAAAAATCGGCATTCTAAATGCTTGAACACCTACCCTATTTGTTAGATCTAGCTGTTAGTTACTTTTATCTCTATCCTCGGCACAAGAAACACTTTCTTAGCAAGAAATTTTAAGACGACAGCGAAGTGATCGCCGCGTGGAGGGGTTTTTGTGAATGAAGTCAGTTTTTTTTTAAGTTTAGGAAAAAAAATATTGAAGTAGGATATTTTCTAGTTAGAAGACTATCTAGAGAAATACATAATTATTTTAACTGTAATGACCTTGTTTAATATAGATTATCATTACTTCTGGATCAACCCATTACATAACTAATTAATGAAAATAATGTGAATTTTTGTATTACTCATAGAAATTGGTGTTTTCTATCAAGAGGAGGAGCTCTTGTATCTTGTTATTGACGTTGAATGCATTGTATATCCGTTGTTCTACTTTACGCTTGCTTACTCGCTATGAACACATCGTTTATAAATTAATCACGTTCTTAAAAACATTCGTCATTAATGACCTAAAAGGAAGAACTTCATTTGAAATTACTAATTAAATACTGAAAACCATTGTTAGGTATTTTAAGACAAAGAATATACTTGTGCCTCTAGCACAGATTTATGAAATAGTTGGAAGAGCTACTTATGAGTGAAGCAATCCAGCTTAATTTTCAAAATATAAAGGTTTAATTAGTTAGTTCATCAGGTATAATATATTTAGAGAGTAGGTACTTATCTACTATTACAACTTTGAAAAGGGCATAAATCTACTATCTAAACACTGAATTTCAAGAAGCACGGAAGGAGCTTAGAATTTAGGTATACGTCATCGGTACCTACACTGAAAGTAAGCTACTGAATCTGATATTGATATTAGATTTTTCATATATTGCAATTGAGTTCCACAAACCACAGCTGTACTTTATTTTATGTAACAATTAAACATCTGAAACTGGAAGTATATCTGGCACGTGTCTGTAGCCTGAAGCAATGCATCAATAAAACTATTATACGTTCAATACTATTACTATGACAGTATGACACAAAAACGCGAGCTGTGTCAATAAAAAACTTCAGTTAACACGTTCTATTACGTAGCCTGTTGTAATTTGAATAACTGAATTAGAGCGAAATTCGTTTCAGTCGTTTATTTAATTTCACTTTCTGGTACGTTCACTACGAATTGACTATCGGCACTTTTCGATATCACTGATCGCATGTTGTAATTGTAACTAACACACGCATGAAAAAAAGCAGCGGGTGATCACTGGACGCGAACAGAACGCGAATAAGCATTCGACATAGTTTCACTGAACTTGTAGAGATTGAGTACCTAGTGATTATTCTGTCATACTTACAATTAGAAACCTGTGATAAATCTTCAAAGAATAATTTGGAAAATCCAAAAGTGCACGCCTCATAATTTTTTTTTAATAAATATTTATTAATTATTATTTTTGTTTATTTAATAACAATTAAACCACATCGAATCAGACCCTGAAAAATGAAAGGGTTCTATTCCTGAGCATACTCAAGCGTAAGAGAAAAAAAAAGACTCGATTATTAAAAGTATTTCGGTCGCTATCGTGTTAACAAGAAAAAGGATCCGCACATACAGACACACGGACGTCCAAGACAGAACTTTTTTAAACTGTTTTTTAACTAGTTTAAATAACAAAAATGACATCAAAAATATCATGAACGTTAAAAATAGTGTTTTTTCTTAATATGTGTGTGTATGTATTATCTTACAAGTGCAATGTATGATACATAAAGACATTTTAAGTTTGAAAAATCAGATGTTTTGCGCGAAGTGACAGTAGTACCCACCTCAACGCTTCGCTTATGAGGCGTGCAATAAACATGATCCCTAATGGTGGAAGATGGCACTTACAAATTAATGTGACTCAATCATATCGATACTTTATATAACAAAATAACTGTCTGGTAATTAATTTTTTTTAAATACTAGGCATATCTTATCGTACTTTCTGTTCAATTTTATAAATCAATCCTATAGCACCCTATAGGCACATATTAAGGTGTAGGTATAGTGCACAAGTCATAAATTATTTTCATTTCGTAGATTAATGCAAGAACATGATTTTACACTATGCAAGTTTAATTTGAAATTAATATTCAAGTAGTTCAACTAAATCAATATTAGTAATTTCTCTACATTGCTTTAATGATAACAATAATTGATAAAGTGCAGGAGCTGTTCAAATTCTACAACAATGTGAAGTTCTAATTGTAACTTTATAAATGCAAGTTACTTTGAAGTAATATAACAGCTTAATGAAAACTTATTGGTATTAACGGGATACCGAATAATTAGTTAATTAAGCATACAAAACGTTAATACTTCATTTGTATGCGGTCAAAGAGCAATAGGCTGACTAAAACGGAAGTCGGTGGTTCGTAACAGTCCATATGAAGCTCATGCCTCCTTTTATGGGTACATTACTTACATTATATATGTATTATTTATATACATACATAATCACTTCATGAAGTTATTAAGTATTATTCTTGTTAATCAATACTCTACTAAGTACTATTCAAATACCTACATAACTGTTTATTCTAAATAGCGCACTGTAAAAAAATGTTAATGCAATCAACCTAATGATCAGATAAAAGTTAACAGTATTCGAAGTCAAATATAGTTCTAGAAGAAATGTAACCTACTACATATAATTATTTAAAAAGACGGAAGCTTATAATTCAAAGTTTGTTCAACACGTGGCTGCATCTCAATTTCAGTCTCAAAGCGAACACAATGCAACTCATTTTGTTATTGTCGACCGTCGGAAGCGAAGCACGTGTTTTGTTGCTCATCCCACCCGCCAACTTTTAAACCAGACTCGGATGTCCCACAAATATGTCCCCTAAACACTTACGAATTAAGATTCATTATAAAATTTACTGCGCAAAGAGCATTAACCTAAATATTGTTTCACAAATTACGATCTTAATATATGGGCATAACGTTATTTTCCCTTCGGTTGAAGTGTTTCAGACTATGTGCATTGTGCATGTAAAGATACCAAGAATTAGGAGCAAATGCGTTTATTGTTTAAAGTACAGATATCACAATATGTTATAGTTTCGGTTTATTTAATGAGCCCAAAGCAACAATTATGAAAGTATGGAACTCAAGTCTTCAACAAAATATGGTAAAAAAATAAAAATAAAATAAAATTTATTAGCAACTTCAAATATAACATTACAATATTGCTCTGCCTTCTGAACTAGGTAATTATCTCAAAAGGCAGAAAGAAGGTAAGCCGTAAGTACCTACTACCTACTTTATATTTGATAACTGATAAGTATTATAAAATTGCATTTGCTACTGGAATTAATAAAACCGGGCCGATGATGTATATTTTTGGTTACGACTAACGATTAAATTATACATAATATAATAATCTACAAGAAAATATACCTACCCAGTTACCCACTTACGAATTATTGAAAATTTGCAACCGGCGTTATGACGTTTCGTCGCTGCATTTCTGCATCAGTCTTGAATCTGGCGATTGACTCAGAATTCATTTCCTTTTGAGACGACTTGACAGAAAGCAATTGTCTGGAGTCCAAATGTTGACACGTATCACACTAGTACCTATAGTAACAGGTAGAGCAGTAATATTTAATGAGAATGTTATAGGTACTAACTAGAAAAAATTAGAAGTGTTTACGTAAGAACATATTTTACGAACTAATAAAAATACTAGATTGTAGCTAATTATAAGAAATATGCAAAGCGCTCAACCGTAATACCGAAGTTAGTAGAACGTGTCATCGTCTTCAATAGATATGGCGAAATCATGACACATCTATTAAAACGAGCTCGCCATGTTGGGTGCAAGTAATGCAAGTCAAGGTGGGCGTTTGCGCAACCAGCCAAGGACTGCTGAGGTGCAACAAGCCTACGGAGTACGGACAGAGGACCAGTCGTTAGATTAGAAACGGTTTTATTTAAATAATCTAATTATGTATAATAATTATACGTGTTTATAGTCATAAACCTAAGAGTTTAAATTTGTAAATCGATTGCAGTAGAATTATAATTTTAATTTGAATAGGTACTTTTAAAAAATATACATAACTAAGAACCTATAAAATACTAAAATTCTCAAATTCTCAATAAAACATATTTTATCATCATTCGATTTCACATTGACCAGCTGTTACTTACCTACTTTTCGGAATAGTTAGGTTTCCTACATCCGTATTTTTTATGAGCTTTTGTAAGCTTTTGTAGGAAATGACGTAACTATTTATATATGTATTAATTTTCATATAAGTAAGAAGTACCTCCACCCTATGATTGAACAAATTAAAATGGATGCATTTCCACATGAGTACGTAATGTGAGTCTATCACAAATAAACTTCTTTAATAAAGAGCTCCCAAGTGGTTGCCATTGTGACCTAAACATAAAAGCAATAAGCAATCATTTAATGATAATTTAAAAGTAGTTATTCAAGCGTTCCCGTTGGACAGAAATAAAGCTACAATACCCGCATTGATTGTATAAAATTCCTATAGAGTATGGACGCGAACATTCAATTTTTAGAAGGACCATTGACCAGTATTCACGAATCACAATACCTACCGTTAAAATAACACAAATAAAAATTATCCCATATAGAGCATTGAAAGCACGGTCCGCTACATGCTATCAAAATATTCATATACCCACAGAACTATATCGAGATAGTTCTGTGCATATACCCACATCATATATAGGCCAGTAGAAATCGACACTAAAAAACCCTAAATTCGCAAAGCACGATGTAGATTTGAATTTTTGGTATGTTGTTTGGATCAGTTAGGGTGATGTAAATCCCAATTTGCAACTTCGAAAAAGTTGTGCTCGCTGCGCACCACGTGATAAACTGCGAAAATTTTGGACTTTTTTCACTTTTTGCTCTAAAAGTCATAAACTATGCGTTTCCGACAAGTATGATTCAGTACATAAATTAAGGTTATTAAATTTGCAACAATTTAAGCCTAACCGCAGCTCTCTAAACCTTATAACGACTAAACTGTGGCCATTCGAAGATGGTTCATTTTTCCCGAAATATTGAAATTTTTAGTTTTGCTCCCGTTTGAAGCAAAATATTGGCAAAAACCGCTCGTTCTATTAGAAGTTCGTATAATAAAGTTGTAGTGCATTTAATTTTCTTTCATAAGAGCATAGAACAAAGTCTGTGAGACAAATAGTTCACTCACAATATCTGAAAAACAAAAAGAAGGTAGAAATAGATTTTTAAAGAATTGAAACTGAGGGCATATAAAATCATAAAAAGGATAATACTTTTTCATTTGCAGGATAGGTAATTAACAAAATTACAAAGATAATTAAATTTGCAACAATTTAAGCCTAACCGCAGCTCTCTAAACCTTATAACAACTAAGCTGTGGCCTTTCAAAGATAGTCAGTTTTTCCCGAAATTTTCAAATTTTTAGTTTTGCTCCCGTTTGAACCAAAATATTGGCAAAACCGCTCGTTCTATGAGAAGGTCATAAAATAAAGTTGTAGAAAATTTAATTTTGTTAATTACCTATCCTGCAAATGAAAAAGTATTATCCTTTTTATGATTTTATATGCCCTCAGTTTCAATTCTTTAAAAATCTATTTCTACCTTCTTTTTGTTTTTCAGATATTGTGAGTGAACTATTTGTCTCACAGACTTTGTTCTATGCTCTAATGAAAGAAAATTAAATGCACTACAACTTTATTATACGACTTTCTCATAGAACGAGCGGTTTTTGCCAATATTTTGGTTCAAACGGGAGCAAAACTAAAAATTTGAAATTTTCGGGAAAAACTGACTATCTTTGAAAGGCCACAGCTTAGTTGTTATAAGGTTTAGAGAGCTGCGGTTTGGCTTAAATTGTTGCAAATTTAATTAGCTTTGTAATTTTGTTAATTACTTATACTGCAAATGAAAAAGTATTATCCTTTTTATGATTTTATATGCCCTCAGTTTCAATTCTTTAAAAATCTATTTCTACCTTCTTTTTGTTTTTCAGATATTGTGAGTGAACTATTTGTCTCACAGACTTTGTTCTATGCTCTAATGAAAGAAAATTAAATGCACTACAACTTTATTATACGACCTTCTCATAGAACGAGCGGTTTTTGCCAATATTTTCCTTCAAACGGGAGCAAAACTAAAAATTTCAATATTTCGGGAAAAATGAACCATCTTCGAATGGCCACAGTTTAGTCGCTATAAGATTTAGAGAGCTTTAATTAGGCTTAAATTGTTGCAAATTTAATAACCTTAATTTATGTACTGAATGATACTTGTCGGAAACGCATAGTTTATGACTTTTAGAGCAAAAAGTGAAAAAAGTCCAAAATTTTCGCAGTTTATTATTTGCGTATAATCTTTTTTCCTACTTTCCCAAATTTTGTAATTTTGTTAATTACCTATCCTGCAAAGGAAAAAGTATTATTCTTTTTATGATTTTATATGCTCTCAGTTTCAATTCTTTAAAAATCTATTTCTACCTTCTTTTTGTTTTTCAGATATTGTGTGTGAAATATTTGTCTCACAGACTTTGTTCTATGCTCTTATGAAAGAAAATTAAATGCACTACAACTTTATTATACGAACTTCTCATAGAACGAGCGGTTTTTGCCAATATTTTGCTTCAAACGGGAGCAAAACTAAAAATTTCAATATTTCGGGAAAAATGAACCATCTTCGAATGGCCACAGTTTAGTCGTTATAAGGTTTAGAGAGCTGCGGTTAGGCTTAAATTGTTGCAAATTTAATAACCTTAATTTATGTACTGAATCATACTTGTCGGAAACGCATAGTTTATGACTTTTAGAGCAAAAAGTGAAAAAAGTCCAAAATTTTCGCAGTTTATCACGTGGTGCGCAGCGAGCACAACTTTTTCGAAGTTGCAAATTGGGATTTACATCACCCTAACTGATCCAAACAACATACCAAAAATTCAAATCTACATCGTGCTTTGCGAATTTAATGTTAATTTCCACTGGCCTAATACCGATATATTACCAAACATTTTTCATAATAAGTATATTTTGTAAACTGATGATGGAAATGGCGGTTTGCTTCCCTTGTTTCAAATTATTAAGTATAATTGTATTATGAAAGTTATTATTTCAATACACACAGAGCAGCTAGTATACGATATGAAGTATATTTATAGCTGCCCCACGCAGTAGTGACGAGGTGCGCGGGAGACGCCCATTCCAAGCTTCTATTCCAGGCGGACCTTGTTCCAACACATGAATATTAAATCATGATAGCTTTCCAACCTTAAACTAGTTAAGTGGTTTTGATTAGTAATATACTTATAAGTATATAATATAATAAAATTATCTTGCACACCTCGGAGAGGTAGTATATCTACTCTATTAACTATCACCAAATCAGAAAATCACGATCCATTCATCTTAAATAATTTCCACCAACTTTATACAGTTTTTATTTATAGATAGTCATAAGTAGATACATGTTATTGTTGCATTCACAGTAAAATTATTAGTTTTTGGCAGCAATTTAAGTACTTAATCATATCATCCTTCTCTCCATTTCCTTCTTGTACTAATTTGGTATATAAAGTAGGTACCTACATGTATGGTGCGATTGCTGCAGTCCTACCTATCAGAGAGGGCTGTGGCGTACCCCACACGCCGTGGATGGATGGAAAAGGAAATGTCGTGCGGTGTTCCACAGGGCTCGGTTCTTGGGCCTCTCCTGTGGAACATCGGTTACGACTGGGTCCTGCGCGCCACTTATCTCCCGGGTGTAAGCGTGCTTTGCTATGCGGATGACACCCTGGTGACTGCGCGTGGGGCCTCGTATAGGGACGCGGCCCTCCTTGCGACCGCTGGTGTTGCAGAAGTTGTGCGCCGGATTAGAAGACTTGGTCTAGAGGTGGCCCTGGACAAGTCAGAGGCGATTTTGTTTCGTGGCCGTCGAAGGGCGCAGGCTGCTGGATCAGCCATTCAGGTGGGCGGTGCGTCCATCAGCGTTGGTTCCACGTTGCGCTATCTGGGCATCGTGTTGGACAGCAGCTGGACATTTGTGGAACACTTCCGTCGCCTCGCCCCCCGGCTTGTTGGGGTGGCCGGGGCACTTGGAAGTCTGCTCCCGAATCTTAGGGGGGCTGGGGGCGCGTGCCGTCGTCTTTACACCGGCGTCATTCGCTCCATGGCCCTCTATGGTGCGCCCATTTGGGCTGACTCTTTGAGTGTCCGTACCAGACCCCTATTGCGTAGACCGCAGCGGGTCATGGCGCTCAGAATCGTGAGGGCATATCGCACGGTATCCTTCGAGGCCGCGTGCGCAATGGCGGGGACGCCCCCGTGGGACCTGGACGCCGAAATGCTGGCGGACGTCTATCGCCGCGTCGCCGCGTCCAGATCGCACGGGATCAACCCATATCTGGAGCAGGTCCAGCAATGGAGGGCTGATGCTCTCGAGCGGCGATTCAGTGAGTGGAAACGACGGCTCGAAGAGCCCAGCGCAGGAGTAAGGACGGTCGAAGCAATCCGACCGGTCCTACGTGAGTGGTGCGACAGGCGGCATGGGGCCATCACCTTCCGCCTGACACAGGTACTGTCCGGACACGGCTGTTTCGGGCGGTACCTGTGCAAAGTCGCCAGACGGGAGCCGCAAATGGCTTGTCATTGGTGCGACTGTCCGGAGGACACGGCAGACCATACTCTCGCCGTGTGCCCCGCGTGGTCAGAGCCCCGTGCTCGCCTGGTCGCAGTCGTCGGCCCTGATCTCTCCCTGCCTTCCATAGTTCGCGAAATGGTTGGCGGCGACAGATCGTGGTCCGCGGCTATCACATTCTGCGAGTATGTGATGTCGCAGAAGGAGGAGGCAGAGCGGGTCCGCGAGAGAAACCCTTCCGCGGATCCGATTCGGCGTCGTCGTCCTATTGGGCGTCGTCGCCGTGTCGCGGCCGCTTTACACGGTCGCGACCTGCCTCCCTGATGATGGGCACCGGATGATGGAACGGGGATATAATCCATCATCCGGTGCGGAGAGGCGGCGTGAGAAGTGTTCCACTCACGCCGCCCCCCCAGGAAGGTAGACCTGGCGGCCTCCCGCCACATTCGCGTTGGGCCTGGAGACAGGCTGCCGCTGACGGGTCTGCGGACGCGGTTCTACCGAATACCCGCGGCCCCGTCAATAAAGCGGCACGGCGGAACACAGTGGAGTTTAGTCGGTAGGACCCTGCACTCAGCAGGGTGAGTCCGACATAACCCAGGGCTCTTCCCCCGAGTGCCCTGGGTATGCCTAAATGCATTCTCCACTATAAAAAAAAAAAAAAAAAAAAAAAAAAGGTACCTACATGTTTTTTTTTTTATTTATAACGATCTTTCAGAGATTTGTTATAAAGTAGGTACATATAGCATAGCGTTCAATATTTTTGGGTGTTCACGGTCTTGGTTCGGAAAAAAATGTTTGAACTTCAACTCTCCCCAGCTGTTCTTAACAAAAAACAAAACAACAGAAATTCTATTGAATTTTAAATGAACCTATCTTGCTTTGTTTCTTTTTCATTCCATAAGTACAAACTTGAACTCGAATATGCTTTATAGGTTTAATAAATTCTCGCCGTAACAGTACCAAATAAACTCGTCTTAACCATATAAAATTGCAATGGACATCCATGTGTAGAATGAAACTGTTCATGAAACGAGGAGGACGACACACTAATTACTTGTTTAAATATATTTTGAAGTTACTTGCTAACGGATCACAATTGTTTGGTCACACAACTATTGTCGGTAAAATACGCATTATTATGATGATTTTTATGAGTGGTTTTTTTAGAATACGATTAACTATAAATTCCACAGGTAGGTATAGACCACCTGTATTAAACGAACAAATCTTATATTTTGATGAATTAAGCTAAGTTTAACATCGGTCAGTTTTTTCAAAAAGTTGCGTTTTTTTGTACATTTTATTTTTACTAGGTCAAGAAAAATTACTTCATACTTGCCAATACGAAGTATGTGACCGATCGTTTTCTACAAGGTAATCCCATTGTAAAAAGTTCCTTAGCTAACTAGCAGTGTGTACATACTGGTTTTTACCTACGTTGCATTGTTATAAAATTATAAATTCGTACTTGATTATATATCTCCCTACGTCTACAATTATCATCCTATACGATTGGTAAGTATATTGGGAAAATAAAATAGTACCTATGTGATATTTTTTAAATATTTTGCTAAACAAATAATTGAAATAAAACTACTGACGTTTATTAAATTCATAAGCCAATTTACCTTGCGTGTTAATTAATTAACATAATTAACATTTAATGGTAGTTAGCTACTTATTATATTAATGTTCTTATTTTACTCACACCAATAATTAATTTAATATTTAATACAAATATGGATAAGTAATGAAGGCGAGCAAAAGTAAAACCTAGTAATAGATCAATCAGTATCCGGGTAAATTGACTCTATCTGGGCCGGTAACGGCACCTAAACTGTAGTGGCGCTCGAGCCGACGAAGCAACCAAACCATGACCTTAAACTCAACGTGCCCCACTTTACCAAGTCTTTTTGCCACAGTAATATATTATACTGAACAATAAAAGATGCAACAATAACACGAATTATCCATGGATTCTTTCCAGTAATTCTTGTCATCGTACAATATGTAACGTAACACGCACCCAATTAAAGCAATTAAAAAACTTGATGTAATTGTACAAATGAAATTCACTAAACCGCTAAAAATAAACTGAACTGAGTTTTATTTTTATGCGTTTAAAGAAATGTTCTTTTTTTCATCAATTATTTATTTTCGATAAATCGCGTGCGCAATGCCTCTACACAAGGAAAATATTGAAAATATTATAAATAAACATATTGTTTACTGACAGAAGCAGAGTAAAATCACTGCTGTTAAATGAAGATGATTGCACACATGGTTACGGTCCAACGGTTGCTACTGCAATAAAAAGCAACTTCATTCTCAAATGACCCTAATATTACAAGCTTTAATTCTTGGTAAAATGAAGATAACTGAAACAAATAAGAATCCAGTTTATTGTTAATTTAATCATGTTCAAGTAAAGCCCAAAATATAATATGTAATTCTAGTATCACATATTATGTTGTTAATCAAATACCACAAAATAGTATGGTATATAATAAATATTTAGGTATAAATTATATAATCCAAGTTATTTTTTTTTCCTATTGTGATCTGCAATCAGTCGCAAGACCTATATCAGATGAGGTGACTTAAAATTATGTAGGCGAAGAGACCAGCATCTCTTTAATCCAAGTTATTGAAGCAAAAACAAAAATAATAACATACTCCTATTGCAAGGATTTTTCACTTTTTTTGTATATTGAATAGTTCTGGATCTTTGTCACTAGAAAATAAATTTTATTTTATTGAGATTTTACCTCTACATCTATCTGTAGGTATATCTATCAATAAGATTTAATTTTCTAATAATTCAAGATTTGAAATAATTTAATTTTAAGAAGAAGACCAATGAAAAATTCCTCTGAAGCATCATCATAACAAAAGAAATTTAAAATAGTAAAACATAACAACAAACTGAGAACCTTCCGCTATTTTTGAGAAGGTCAGTTAAATATAATAGTCAATTAGAAGCAATGTAAATACTCTACAATAATTATACACAAATATTCCTTTGTTTTTGCTTGGATAATATTTAAAGAGTACTGTTAATGGTTTTAACTTAAATACCATTTGGAATGATGTCAAATCAAATTGGTGATTTTGGATTACATCTGACGTACCTACCACTTAAATCATATTATATCAAAAATATTTTGTTTCTAATATTAACTAAAACATTGCAAACTATAATATGAAGCTAAAATTTTTGTTTAAAATAGATATTATACAGACAAGAAAATCAAAAAGCCAATTACAGTTCTGGCGTTAACTCTTTGTTAATTATTGCATATCTCATGATGATGCATAGTTAAATTTAAAAAATATATATAACCAAAATAAACAAACAAGATCAAAGGCACACTAGAAATAGCAGAGCATAGCAATTGTAAAAAATGCATACCTATGC
Organism: Colias philodice; assembly: GCF_061535455.1. NCBI lineage: Eukaryota > Metazoa > Arthropoda > Insecta > Lepidoptera > Pieridae > Colias > Colias philodice. Next base: position 6,011,669 of record NC_143091.1, on the reverse strand, counting down.
ATATATACAAGACATACAAACAGGACAAAACCTCACCTTTGTGCTAGAAATATGCTCCTTAGTAACGTAAAAAAGGTTACCTTGTAATTCCATGAATAAAACTTCACATATTAATCTCCCACTTAAAACTTTTATTATAGATATTTTGTTATATGTATTATCACAAATCCTGGTAGATTTTTAAAACACAATCACGCCTCGACAAATCATAAGTCTGTATTTCCTTGATTATTGATTTCTCATATAAACATAATTTACACAATAAAACACAATTTGCATATGACTTAGGTGTAAAACGCTTACTCATTGCACTTCACTCTACACAATCATATAAGATTATTGCATATTTGGATGGCTTTTTATTCCCTAAAACCGTCCTTGTCCTTTCACATTATAATCTCATGAAATTATATATATGTACAAAGTTGACTTACATTAATTTACAATACATTATTATTGTTGCTTAAAATGACAACTGTTGCAACATGTTTCTTTGTTTTCAGAAAAGAAAATTAAGCTATTTTGATTCTGAACCTTTAATAATACATGTAAAAAAATTCCCTTTAAATGATGTTTTGTTTTGATTCCACATGGTAATGGTTATTGCGGGAGTATCTACCAGTACTAAAGTATGAAAATATAAGATAAAGCACCTCGATTGGACAATGGTATGTATCAAAGATATTAACAACTTGATATGACGCACATCGCGATCGCTAAGGGTCCAGCGATGGGGGCCGGCGCGCCGCCGCCCAGGCTGCCCTGGAGGCGAACAGCCGTCGGGCCGAGGAGAATACACTTCCACCTCGCCCTTGCAGTCTTACGAGAAATAAATGCCACATTACACTCTAATTATTAAAGCACTGTACAACAACAATAAGTTTTCTTTTCTTTTTCAGGACTAACGTTCATTTCACGCACGATTTCCGCGAACATTTCGTTGACATTGGTGCGGCTTTTAGCAGAAGCCTCAACAAACGGGCAGCCCCACATCTGAGCTAGAGCAGACCCCTCGGCTTGTGACACTTCGCGCTGGTGTTCCAAATCCGCTTTGTTACCGACTAACAATATAGGCACGCGCTCAGAACCCTTCACTCGCGTAATCAATTCCTTCATTGGTTTAATATCTTGGAACGTCTGGTGATTTGTTAACGAATACACTACTACAAATCCTTGGCCATTCTTTATATACAGATCTCGCATAGACGCGAATTGTTCAGTGCCAGCAGTATCCAAAATTTCTAAAACACATGGAGAATTGTCTACTTCAATTTCTTTCCTATAGAAATCTTCTATTGTGGGGTCATACTTTTCCATGAAACATCCGCTCACAAACTGCACGGTTAAAGCACTCTTCCCGACCCCACCCGAACCCAACACAACTACTTTGAATTCGCGCATTATTATATTGCAAAAATAACACTTTCCAGTCTTCTTACGACGTTTAAAAACGTATTCCCACTTTGTGCTATAAAAATGTCATTGCTATGTTGGTTTATGACTCACTCGGATGTGATCACTGAGGAACGTTCACGTAGAGAATGATAACTAAATGATAAACAGCGACGCCATTTTAGTTTGATGAGTAACAAAACATCTGTGTTTGCATCGCGACACTCGATTTTCAGTTATTCACTTTACTACACCCGAAGCTATAAACGCGGAAGCAACATCTATTCAACTGAATCGCTGAGTGCTGGAATTGGCAGCAGCAGCAGGTTGGTCAATGCACTCAATTGCAATGGTTTGATAATTTGATTGGTGAATGGAGTTTAGTCCAAACCGGATGGCAATGTTGCAATATATAAAAAAATATATTAACATTATTATTCTTCAGAATCTAAGCTCACAGTAAGCTATATTTTGATTTGATATTATTAAAATAAATTATTTCTATAGTAACCTTAATTCAACAGTATCTCATATGGATTTTTTAATTTGGCTAAAGTGTTAAGGCCGAATAGTCATTTGCAAACAAATAAAATAATGACTTTGGTTTAAAAAACCTAAGGAAAATAGGAATATTTTTGAAGAAGATAGAGAGAAATGATATAACAAGTATGAAAAGAAAATTATTTTATTGTCGTGACTTCTTTATTATTTTAAACTGTGATTTTAAAACCTTATTATAGATTCTTAATATTTACAAATGAATTCAGACACTATATTATTTATCTGTGTTCTCATATAACTGTCAAATTGACATTTTCCATGGCTGCTGATAGCTGTCATAAATTTGTTTTTTTATATAAAAATAATATTGCTAATACGATTTTTCAGCGTGAGGAAAAATAAATTATGAAGATCGTTATTTTCAGACTTTAGATATTGGTATAATACTTAGATGAAAAAAACGGAATAGGTATTTGAATGACATGATTTCTATTGCTCGGTATTCAGTTTAGAGATCATATAGAGCCTAGAGGCAAAGACCGACTATAATTTGCGATTCTCTATCTCGTATCCAGAGCGAGTTTTTGCGAGATTTCTATAAATATTGGTAGTCAGGCACTCAGGTATGTTCTCATTCTATTTATGTTTTATACAAATATATACCTACGCTTTATATACTCACATTATATTTCTAAATATGTAGTAATTTTATGCATAAATTATTCAATTAAATATATTCCGGTAAAGTTGTAATTTGTTGTTTATACAAGAAACTTTGTACGGAAATTTTTTTGAAAGTAATAAAAAATAGGCAAAGTTTTGCGATACATATTTTATTTCCTCAAATAAAATTGTAGTTTTTTAAGATACCCAATACCCATTATTTCGCAATTAATTAAATACTCGATGTACCTACTGTTTGTACTCTATCAATGGTGATTATTTCATAACAGTATGCTAAAATTGGTCTCCACTCTAGTTGTATAGAAGTTAAAATTACATCAAGTAACTTATGTCTTATTGTTAATAAAGTGCCACAATCCCAGTTTAATTTAATTTGAAGACAAAAAAAAATCTTCATAATATTAGTAAAAATTAAAATATTAATTAGAGTTATTTACTAAATAAGAATTTAAGTAAATAACTAATTAATATTTTAAAATTCAAATAATTAAAAAAAAAGATGGATTGCACTCCGAGAGTGCCGGCAGAAGTGAAAACTTGATTATTAACGTTGAGCATGTTTGATATTTTGGAATGGTATCCGTCTTACGCTTTTTGATCAGGTCACGTGTCCTGACGCGAGTTTAAGATTTTATACCCATTACAGAAAAAGTGCTCAACGCCGCTAGAGAAGTTTTCACTTCAATAACAACTATAGCATAATATTCTATTGAGGAAAATATATAAAACTATGATTTGACTTGTGTTTGCGCTAAACCCTTTTAGATGACAACTCATAAGGAAAGGATTGTTAATTTATTGAGTAACAATACCATTCCATTATAGTAAGAATAATACTTACTGTACATATTGCACAATACATAAAAAATAAAGTGAGACTAAAATATAGATTAATTTTCAGACAATATGTCGCACAAACCAACACCATACAGTCCAAATTTTCCTGCTAGTCAGGGTTATGCCCCGCCAGCAGAAGGACAGAAACCAAATGAGAGCTACCCCATGAATCCTCAAGTGGGATACCCTGGACCACCACCTTCCCTGCCACCTGGAGCTCAGCCATTACCTGGCATGCAGCATGGGTTTCAGCCAGGATTCCAACCTGGCTTCCAACAAGGTTATCAGCCTGGATTTCAACATGCATATGCTCCTGGCTACCCACATCCACAGCAAGGATATCCAGCTCCTATTGTTCAGCAACCAGGGCCTGCACAAGCTCCAGGTAAAAATATTGATTAAGGGCTGATTTTTCAATCCTTGGTTAAAACTTATTCGTCGAATAATGTATAAAACTACCATTTTAAAAACGTATTCTAATTGCCTGTATTTGACAGTTTACGTGACATTTTAATATTATCGTGTTACGTGTAATACTTTATTGGACGGATAAGTTATATCCAAGCATTGAAAAATCGGCCCTTAAACAAATTAAGTTAATAATTACATGATACTTTACTTTAGTTGTAAAAGAATGCAAGTGTGGCATAGAGGGATAATGTCAGCCTTCTGTTCAATTAGTTGGGTATGTATTAGTTTATTACTTTTTCCAAGAAAAGATGTAAAAACACATAGCTGGTTTATAAGAAGTATTTTGTATAGAAGCAAATTAATTCCAGTTTCTTAAATCAATTATTGAGTAAACTAATAACTAAATTGTCATTCTAACAAAATTAAGAAATAAAGGATGTATTAACAGGTATTACTCTAAAATAGTTCTAAATTGCATGTAAATTTTCATATCATGAGAAATCCATAATGAACACTTTCTCTTAAACATTATTTCACACTCATTACTATTCAGTAATTTGTATATCATTGTGTGATAAAACTACTGTAATTATTATAGATTATTTCTGGCTGCTAAAATAGTTTATAATGATGATTAATTTAATAAATAAGCAAATTTCAGTAACATTATTGGCAATTGTTCAATCTTACTTATATCTTAAGTTGTATTTAAGGTAATTACTCTTTAAAGATAATGATGTTTACCAAGTACAATTTCAAGGCATGCACTTGATAGGTAACATAATAGCATTATAGTTCATTAAAGTATAGATAGCAGTACTGCTTTTTGTTGCAAACAAATAAAATTAATTTCTCAATTATTTGAAAAATGTGTATTAATTTTTAATAATGCAAATCTTCAAAAATAGTGAGAAAAATAATTTTGATATACTTTTTGAAGAAACACAAGAGAAAGTTAAGAAGCCAGTGATTAACTCAAAGTTTAAACGATTGTTTACCTTAAAACATAAAAGGTTAACGAATTTAAAAGATAAACATGTACTTGTGGAAACATTCAATATTCCCAATGTGAAACGGACATTTCATCGTTTGTATAAAGTAGTGTTTAAATCTAGTGAAAATAAATATGAAAAGTTTTTGTCTGAGGATGAAATAAGGTTCCAGTATCCTTTAATTGATACTAAAACAGTGGTGGAGGGCATATAATTTATTGGCATTAATACTTATTTATATATTTTGTATAAAATATATTGAAATAATGATATGAAGGTTTTGTTTGTGTTATGGGTTCTGTTGACTGTTGTGTTGTAATTCATATAAATGTAAGTATTTATAACGATATGAACGATAAATGTTTATTTATTGATAAAATATCATCATCTTCGATTCCATATTTGCTCATAGATACATATGTGTATTGAACTTTGGAACAGCATGTATATGTACTTTCGACATGATCATGAGTTGCTTCTAACGGTCAATATGCGCAAATGATTTTCAGGTGGTTGGATGAGTATTCCGCAAGGGCTAAGCAACTGTCCGCCGGGCTTGGAATACCTTTCTATGATTGATCAGCTGCTTATCCATCAAAAGGTGGAGCTATTGGAAGCTTTTGTTGGTTTCGAAACAAATAATAAGTACACAATAAAGAACGCGATTGGGCAGAAGGTGTATTACGCTATTGAAGACAATGATTGCTGCACCAGGAACTGCTGCGGACCGATGCGTCCTTTCGATATGAAGATCATGGATAACTTCCGTAATGAGGTAACTGCATGTAATTTTAATGACCACTGTCGCTATAATTTTTCTTATTAAAAATAATTACTGAAAATTTTCAAATTGATCACTTAATTTAATACTCTGGCTTAATTAAACTTATTATTTGTGAAGACTATTGATCAATATGATTGATTTGCGTAATTTTGAGTACACTTGGAATATCGTAAAGTCTGTTAATTTGCTTTATAACCGGGACCCAGATACCAATCGCTTTCTAACATTATCAACCATGTGGATATGTAGTTTATTTTTATTCAACTTTTGAAGTGAAAACTTGTTTATCGGCGTTGAGCACTTTTTCTGTAATGGGTATAAAATCTTAAACTCGCGTCAGGACACGTGACCTGATCGAAAAAGCGTAAGACGGATACCATTCCAAAATATCAAACATGCTCAACGTTAATAATCAAGTTTTCACTTCTGCCGGCACTCCCGGAGTGCAACCCGTCTTTAATTTTGTAACAAAATAAATTTCCAGGTGATACATCTAAACCGTCCGCTCGCCTGCGACTCATGCTGGTGCCCATGTTGGTTGCAAAGCATGGAGGTATCCTCTCCCCCCGGCACCGTGGTGGGCACCATAGAACAGGAGTGGTCTATTTGTAAACCGTGCTATGTGGTTAAGAATACCATGGGCGAAGTGGTGCTGAGAATTAAGGGACCCGTTTGTACGTTCTCGATTTGTGGCGATGTCGAGTTTAATGTGAGTATGCTTGTAAATTTTTGATTGGATTTAATTGGACTACACTACATTTGGCTGTTTTAATGGTGACAAAAATGGTAGGAATTCTTGGGGAATTTTAAATAGGCGACTCGTTATAGTACTTATTTTGCGCTGTAATTCATATATAATATTCGGTTTTTCAATCAATTGTTGAGTGGTCATTTTATGCCCACCTGAAGACCCCGGCTTATGAAAGCATTCATCATTCATCATTTATCTATAGGGCCACTAAATCAGCAGTGAATTTGGAATTACTTACTATAAATGTTTACTTTCAAGTTTTAATGAACATGAATTAAGAATAAAGTTTTAACTATTTTTAATGCTCTGATAGCAGTACTACTTACAGTAATTTATAATTACTTATTTATAGGTTTGATACGAAATGAATTTACGTCAATGTAATATAATCTAGCAAGTAACTGGCAACTTGGAGATATCATTGTACAGTCATAATTTAATTTATATTTATATGAATTATTGCATCATATTATTGGAACCTAGTTAAAAATGAATACGTAGATGTATTCCATTGAATCCTGACGCATAAATTGAAACCTAAACCGTGTTTACACCAATTATTAATTACACTGTTACAGTTGTGTTTGAAATATTTTCGTCTAGATAAATTAAATTGCCATTTTATACAACCGTTATCTTCGAAATGGTGGGGATTATAATATTATAACACTAAAATATAGCTGGCATGATGCGAGAAAAATATATCCTGTTGTAATTACAAACAATAAAATGTAGTTACTAGTTAATCAATAGTAGGTACTATAGAGTACCAAGCCCATATTTGTGTCTGTGTATTTTAAATAACAGAATAAAATACAATATATTTAAAAAGAAAACCTTCATCAGTATACCCTCTAAGTATGTAATTACATAGTGGGCGTTAGAATAACTATAGTCTACACTCTACACCTTCTCTCCTTGAATTAATTACATTTGTTATTTCATTATAGTTATTGGAATTGTTATTTATTTTTTGCAATAGATAAATGCTGACCTAATAATAAACAACAAGATAAAGAGCAGTGTTTATTTAAAACTAAGTTTATGTATTTATCGTGATAATATTACAGAGTTGCATGGGGGTTATTGTAATTAATATTATACCGAAGTTACTAGAATTGTTTGAATATTTTCTGAAATAAACAAAAAGCCCGGTAAAATAACGATAAATTTTATCAACTAAGATTTTATTTCACGCAATATTTTATATTATTTATGTTCTCTTTATTTAAAGTAAAATTGAATGAAAGAAAGCGATGTAGCGTTTGAATGAAATATTATGATAATAACATTTCGAATTTGTTCAAACACCATTTGGATGGGTTAATACATTATTAATTTATTACACAGGGTGTAATCGTTAAGTGTGCACAAGAGATTATTCCGTAACTATTGCAGATATCAAAAATCAAATAATCGCCTGTGCACACTTAACGATTACACCCTGTATATTATATTCGTAAAAACGAAAATTATTTTTTATTCCTACCCCAAAAAGCCCATATGACCGAGAGTAACATATTGTGTCCTGCACTTTGACATTAATTGTACTACGTTAATATTTTCATATTTTTTAATTATTTTAGATATACTCGAAAGACGGTGAGACCAAAGTTGGAAAAATCACCAAGCAATGGTCCGGTTTGGCTCGGGAAGCATTCACAGATTCCGACTACTTTGGAATCACTTTCCCCATGGATTTGGATGTCAGGATAAAAGCCGTTTTGTTGGGAGCATGCTTTTTAATTGTAAGTTATATTTCTTATTTGTATTTCGTAACAAAAACAATTTTTATTTAAATTTACACGAATTCTTTAACTATTTATTATTTTCGAAGGTTGCCTGGGAGAGCTGGCTTAGAACCATAAGGCCGCCATTTGTACATTTAAATTTTAAATCAATTAAGATACCGTATTTATAAAGTAAGATAGTACATTGGGTTTAGTACAATAAAGAATAAATTAATAAATAAAATATAAATATTTAGCTCAAAAAAGTACGTATATTTTTTCGAGACTAAGCGAAAACTTCTGATTAATGGTTGGCGGTAATTTAATGAAGTACAAATTGGAGCGAGTAAAATTCAATTGCTATTACATATTTATTAGGGACCCATTAATATAAAAATATCTCACACACTTTCTGATAACATTGCTAATGAACGTAACATTATTAATGAATGATGATTTTAAGTAGGTATCTAAAAAAGCTCCTTAATAGGTTTTATCTTGTTAATATGAACATTAGTTGATTAAATAATCTACTAGTATTAAAGGTGAAACTATTCTAGTGCAATTTAACGGGCTTATACTGTTAATGCGATCTATGAGAGCCAGTAGTTAGTACTAGCTACTACTGCCCGTGTTGTCCCTCGCGTGGTACCTACTTACCTGCCCGTGAAAAAAGTAGATGTTTGTCCACAGTTGGATATAGGCCTCCCCAGTAGATTTCTAGAACTTTTCCTGCGTAAACCTCAATCTCATGGAAATTCTGGGCTAATAAAACAAAATCTGATAAACAGAGAGACATACAAAAAAAATTAATAAGTGTGCTTATGTTTTATTTCGAATTTTAACTAAGTATACCTATTTGAGACAACATTTAGGTACTTTGAAACTCAAATTTTTCTTGGTCGGTGGTGGGAACGTGACTCACCTAAGAAATCACGCGTGCCATCATTTTATTTTTCAAGGCTATTCAATATATTATGTACATCAAATTAAATACTATCGAGACCAGAATCATCTTATTTATTCAGCTGTATATATGACGTAAATGGCCAAAATGTAGGAGAGTTCTTTTTAAATTGTTACTTGGATGGCTGCCACCTGTAACACATTATCTATAGATATAATATTTAAAACCGAAAGTTACTCATCACAGAATCTGAAAAAGTGCTGAACGTATTAAGATGAAATTTAGTCTGTAATTGTTAGCAGGTTAGCGCTTAGGTTTTGCAATAGGGCTGCATTAAAACATCTAGGGTTGTCGATAGTTAATGTTATGAAAATTCTACATCAACTCAAGTTACGGAAAACCTACTATAGCTTTTTAAAAATTTTTCTTTATTTCCAGGACTTCATGTTCTTCGAAAAGACAGGAAACCATGAATCCGACAGACCTGGCATGCTTTAAAATTTAAATATGTATTCGACTTTAACTCAAAATGTTATGATATTCTAGAAGTATATTATAATTATTTTGTAATAAATTCGCTTTTGATGTATTACGCAATGATATAATAATCAAATTGTAACCACATATTTTAAGGAAAATGGAGGTTTATAATGAGTTCTGCTTGTATAAGTTAAAGTACTATAAGTGTAAGAGCATTTATATTTTTATTTGATTTTTTTTAATACTTTTGCAAAGTGTCTTTGCTACATTTGAATCCTATTTTTACAATTTTTTTTTATGAATTTAGATATAATTTAATAAGCACAAAACTTTAATATGTAGTTATTAATATTATATAGATTTTGTACGCATTTGTAATATATACTCCTGTTTCCAATAAGTAAAATTATGAAACTGCTTTATTATTGTATTCTGTATAGGAATCTCACATTTTGTTGATATGTAAGTAATAATTGTAAACACGCTAAACGATCGAGTCACCTTCAGAAAATATTCTGTGAATAAAAACAATTAAAAATTCAGAACTAATAATATGAAACGGTGGTTATTGTTAAACAGTATTAACAATAGCGTAATCAACAACAAAATGAAAATGATCACATTGTTTTCTTAATGTTAATGTATTTCAGTTCATAATAGGGACCGGTTTCGACTTTCGGCACTTGCTGATAGTCTAATTTCAAACTAATTATTTGTAATGACATTATAATATATGAAGCTATAAGTTAAAAAAAAAAGATCATATTATCAGGAAGCCATGAAACCGGCTCTATATATTTTTTAAGTAGAAATGTTTACTCATTATAACTTGCCATAATAGTCCGTCAGGTAATATAAATTTGGCCAATATAATATATTCTGCTACTATTATTTATATTTGCAATAATCTCCAAACGTATAATGCAATGTTTTCAAGATTGATTTGAGTTATTTCAGTGATATTCGATTTTTAGAATTGGAGTGTTGTACTCATCATTCCTTCATACTACCTACATATTTTTTATTTATTAGTTAAAGTAACAAAACCATTTCATATTTAATTGAGCTTGAAAGTATTGAATGTAGCCAACTATAAAAAATTTCTAGTCTTTTACTGTTTATATTTCTATAAAAATACAATCTCATGTTTATTGATATTATATGATTTTATTTTATTGGTGCTAATGAATAATCTCTTATGATGTTATAATTATGTAAAATATAAGTCGGCAAATATATTTATGTATGCATTTTATTTTAGAATTTTCTATGTTATACTGTGTGAATTACACATTTTTCGTAAATAAATAAAATAATACATATTCCTTGTTTTATTTAATTACTTTATTTTTATTTTATTTTATTCTCAAATCATTCAAAATTCATAAATATCAAGTCTTGTAAAATATTTTAAAGATTTTTAAATGCAGGTTCTTGTGTGCAAACAGAGACTTCGGCCTGGTGCAGAGATAGATCAGCAAAACTATCTTGAAATGTTGGCACAGGTTTTGATATACGGTTCATTTCTCTATGGTCATGCTTGATTACAAATGATTTAGGTAATGCAGTAGCAACTTTTTCAGCCCATGGACTCTTTGGCATCTTCTCCTTGCTGGGCAGGTTAATCTGAAATTGTACATACATACATAATTGTGAGTGCTATTGTAAGATAGTAGTGGTATATAAAAATTACTACACTAGTGATGATTCCAATAATTTTGGACATTTTCACATAATTTCTATTGATAGAATATAATTATTAATCCATACTAATATTATAAATGCGAAAGTAACTCTGTCTGTCTGTCTGTTACTCAATCACGCCTTAACTACTGAACCAATTTGCATGAAATTTGGTATAGAGATATTTTGATACCCGAGAAAGGACATAGGATAGGTTTTATCCCGGAAATCCTACGGGAACGGGTTTTTCTTTGAAAACGCGGGCGAAGCCGCGGGCGGTAAGCTAGTATTTAATAAATTCATAATAGGGGCATTTCACGCGAAGTGGACACAGATTTCAGGGCCAGGTTTCAGATTTCGGTTATATTTTAGTATGTTACACCTGTATATATCCTCGGTATGTATACGCAATCGGTAAACATACTAACCGAGGTCGATACTCGGTATGTAGGCGCTAGTATGGGAATATTGCCGCGCTTCGCCATTATAATACATGTAGCTTCTAAACTCCTGCGTTGACCACTCTAGAACTTTGCATGAAGTTTAAACATATATAAAGCCATTTAATTAATGATCTTAAAAAAATTAAAAATACGCAAAGTTTGTAAAAAATTACAAAGAAAAATATTTTTTTATTTTTCTAAGGAATTTAAATATTAATTCGAAATTCGAAATATGAGGATAAAAAGTTTATTTAATGGGGTATATTATTCAGTCATCAATTTATTTAAAAATTACTTTTCTTGAACTGATAATTACATTCAAAGTCCCCCATACCTCGCGCTTACTGACATCTTCAAAGACCTGTACTTTGAAAACTAAGCTTCTAAATGCAAAAATTTTTCGTATACATACAGAGGCTATATACAGGTGTAACATATTAATATATAACCGAAATCTGAAACCTGACCCTGAAATCTGTGTCCGCTTCGCGTGAAATGCCCCAATAACAAAATATGATGATTTTTAAGTTGACATACATACCACTTTAGTTTTCTTAGCACTTTTATATGCAACTGGTGTTAAAATAACATTCTCTTTGTTATTACTTTTAGGTTCTAAATTTGCCTTAATTGGTTTGGGTATATGTGATGAACCAATCAATGGTTTCTTTGGACACACATCTTTGACAAGAGGCACTTGAGATTTCTTTATGTAGGAAGCCACTGGACTAATTATGTGATCATATGCATTGAATTTGTGAATTGTCTTTTTATTAGTATTTTTATTGTGTAGGTCCAATTGTTTTCTTCCTTTTATTGTAGTAGATGGTGTCTTATATAATGGTGTTCTTAATTGACCAGTCTTTTTACTACTGCTGTTCTGCTGTTGTGAGCTTGGCTCTGGTTTCATTTCCATTTTACACAGTTTGTCAGAAGATGCAATAAGTTCTTCCTTCAGACATTCTGTGACAGTATTTGTTTCCTGCTTTACTATGAGATCTGAATCCGGATCTGTTTCAATATTTATCTCTGGTAACAAATCAGTAGGAGAAGTATTAAAATAGCAATGATTGACTGGTATTTTCTTCACAATATCCAATGTATTATCTAATTCTTCTTTTTTAGGTGACATAAATGAATTTGCCACCATTTTCTCTAGTTTTATAAAACTATCCTCAGGGGAGTTATCATCCCGAATTGAACATGTTTCTATTTGAGAAATATCAGGATTAGAGATGTGTCTGGTATTTGTATCATTGTTTAATATAAACTCATTTTCTCTTTCGGAAATTATATCAGGTTCAGAGTGCACTTCAATAATTTTGATACTGCTAGTAGTTTTATCAGTGTCCACAGGGGTTTTATCAAACCTAAAATAAATGTTTGATGCATAAAATAAAGACAAATATATATATCGTTAGTAGCCACATTAACAGAGCTATAATTTATTGAATCCAGAATTTTATTTTTAAAGAAAAAAAAATAGATACCTAATTTCAAATAAGTAGTTACTTCACTATTCATTCGTTTATTTATTTTTCAAAAGAAACAATACACTCCTGACCAGTTTTGTGGTTCTTTAAGCGGATAGTTTTCATACAACTTCTTAACATTTTGTATGTATAGGAATAGAAAATATTCAAATATCTTATGAAGTACAGTAATACTCACGAAATTGTTTTACGAAAAGGGCGCATAAAAATACGTTTTTTCACTTCTTCCAAGCACATTTTTCCAATAAATACCTCATCTTCAGAATCATTTTCATTTGTATACATTTCGTTCTTCATCTGATCACCAGCCTCCAATCTCAAATTATCCATTTTTATTAAATTAAGTTATAAAATTAATAATACAACGAGTTAGTCTTTTAGTTCTTTAATAATATATCTTATATTCGCCGTCAATAGAATTTAATGACTAAAAAAGCTCATTAAAGTAAGGTACTTACATAACTTATTACTTTTAAAATTGAATGCATCAGTTCTTAGATTCAAATTCAAATAGAAAAACAGCTGTTAAAATGTTAAATGTCAACTTGACTGATACTATTTTTTGTCTATGGACAGGAAATACAAAGCGGCCTATTCAATGTTCGACTTTGTCATAGACTACACAACTACAAACTTAGCACGAGTCTGCAACGTAAATCAAATGAGCTTAATGAGTAATATTTGTGTAGTAGGTACGATTCAAACTTAATTGCGGTTCAGGTTATGCGGCGATTACACCTAACGAGTACAGTGGCGAGTCAGTGTCCTCGGCCGAGTGCTCGGTTGGTATAAACACTTCAACGAGTGCTCGGCCGAGAAGAGCGGCGAGACAGTCACTAGAATCCCAATTTGTTTACTCGGCCGAGTACCCACTCGCTATCCCGCTCGGCAGGTATAAACACGCACTCGTCGCGTCACTCGGCCACTCGCCACTCGTTCGTTTCGTCATTGTATTTTTTCAAAGAATTATTATTTTTATTTATTATTTCTAATAAATCCCACAATTCGTTAATAATATCTGGTAACAGCCGATTTAAAACCCGTTTAAATTCTTTTTTTTTTCGATCCATTGCAGACGTCCGCGTCGTGATCAAAACTGAACTGACTCGCCACTAGTGAAATACGTGTAAACACCCACTCGGTTCGGCAACTGTCTCGGCCGAGAGCGTATTTACTGACTCGCCACTGTACTCGTTAGGTGTAATCAGCGCATTAGGTGCAGGAGCGAGTGCGAGTGCCATAACGTCCTGCTAAATGCTAATACCTAAAATTGTTTTCTGCGCATCGGATCGTACGATGTTCCGAGCCGCCATGCCATTAAGTTTGAATCGTACTTATAAGTTATAACCTTAGCTTGTAACAATTATACTTACATATGGAACGTTTCTCTATATAAATTGAACTTATTTAAAAGAACTCCAGTAAAAAATAAATCAAGATCAAATGAAAGTCGGTTCTAACGACGTAGTTTCTGTTTGGAATTTTTAGTACAGTAAAAAAACGCTTTATTTAAAAGGTAGATTAAATTTTATTTCCGTTTAATTTTCTTTAATAATTCTGTCGCTTCTTTGTTAGCATGATGGTCATCATTTGATTTTGCTGGATAACTTGCTGCTAATTTTAAGTAATACTTGGCTTGATCTTCTTTCTTTAACTTTAGATAACAACTTCCCAATCTAAGTAAATTAATACTATAGAATCTTGGCTGTGCTTCCTCGGCTTTTAAGAAATATTCAAGTGCATCTTCGTAAGTCGAATGAGGTAATGCCGCAAATAATGTTTCGGCGGTTTTGCGCTGATGCCACGGCACCTCTGTTACTTGATAACACCATTCGCCTAACATATGCAGTAGCGTTGCATCATTTGGATTTAATTTTATAGCCAACTATAATAAAATTAAAAAAAAAAGTGAATATTAATTCAATTTATAAATTATAATATTATGTAGTATTTGGAAATTATTTGTGAGTGGGTTTTGAATTATAAAAATATTCATGAGATGGTCTGTGAATGTACACTATAACTTGCTATTTTGCTGAGTATAGAGCTAAGTATTTTCTTATTCAAATCTCATTCAAAAAACAGTAACTATATGAATGTTTGTTACTTTTGAAAAGTTTTTAAAACTTACTTCCATATGTTTTCTAACATTTCCCAGTTCTTCTATTCTCCTTTTTAAACCATCATTGGAACTTTTTATATCTAGTATTAAAGCATACCACTTTTGCACGGCAAAATTATCCCAATGCGTATCTAATTCTTTAGCAATTATATTATAAGCCTTTGTTATAAGTTCGCATTTGTACTCTTGATTATATTTTGGAAGTTTTGCCATATTGTATAAAACACGGCATAAGCGCCATTTTATTTCTATATCATCCTGTTTCTGTAATAAATTATGTTTTTTTTTTTTTTAAAAGACATAGACAGTATAGTACAGATCGCGCGGCGAGTGTTTGGCTTTGACCTTCAGGTGGAGGGGATTACTGCGCAACGCACACAATACTTTTCCCCGCCCCGCACTCCGCCCGTTGATACTCAATTTCTGATTTCTGCGCAATAACGGTCAAAGCCAAACTCTCGCCGCGCGATCTGTAGGTACGATTCAAACTTAATGGCGGCTCGGAACATCGTACGATCCGATGCGCAGAAAACAATTTTAGATAGGTACTGGACGTTAAACCACAGGTTAAACTTTAAAGGGACTGCGCACTGCGCACCCGCACTCGCACCTGCACCTTCTTCCGAACCGCCATTAAGTTTGAATCGTAAACTGTACCTACGTACTATAATTATTGGTATGTAAATAATTCCTGAGATTCCTATTGCCACTTTATATTTGTATTCTAAGATTGCCCTTAAGCTATTATATTATAAGTAGGTACTTAATAAAAAGTGTAGATATGTTAATAACATTTAACATTTCGAGAGGAGTACGTCGAAATCACAGAGCAAGTATAATAAATAACCTACTGGAAGAATGCCATCCATTGACGTTCATAGCACTTGCTAAGTTGCTCTGTATTCATAGTACCTAGGGTACGATCAAGAGTCAAGACGTACGATAGTAGGTGCCACAGTACATATATAGGTGCCTTCTGCTGTTTTTGAAGATCGAACGTTATGTTGGTAACTACTACCTTTTTACTTAAGAAAAAGAAACAGCATTTTAATTGCAATAATCAATATCAATTGGTACGGGAGCCAGGAACAGATTTTATGACCAAGTTCCTCTCAAGCGGTAATTAGTAAAATGCATCAAAGTATAGTATTATGAAGCCTCGTGAACGTCAGCTGGAGCTCGGTTGGGGGGAAGAGCGGTTGTAGCCTCCCGTATCAGCTGACGGTTTTTCCACCAAGATACAGCCAGCTGACCTATATATTTATCCACAGTTACATATAAGCTATCATCAGGTAAATTTTTGTTTGAGAGGAAATCACGGAAAATAAATTTTTCTTTAAGTTTAACTTTCATGTTCGAGACACCAGCTGACGTATAATACACCATGTTGCAGTTGTAACCAGCTGATTATTTTTTTTCGTTGAGATATTGGGTTAGCTACAATTTGACAAATTTTTAGCTGAGAGGAAATGAATGAATGAATGTATTTTTTTTCCTACGTGCGTGGGAGGCTACAACCGCTCACCCCCCCCAACCGAGCGCCAGCTGACGTTAACGAGGCTTTATAATACTATACTCTGAGGCGTCTGACGAATTATCTCTTGAGAGGAAATAATTAACCAAATTTGCACCTGGCTCCCGTACCAAATTGCGTAAATACAAGAAATTACCTAGTTGTTAGAGATCTTTAGCAGTCGCGTTGATGGGCATTTTTATGGACTAAGCTATTTCAAATTTTTGAAGGTATTTGATATTTAGCATTTTAGCATTCAAATGCTAAAATTTTCTCACAGTTGTGGGTAGTTTCTGCACTTCTCCATATTTAAACTGTGGCAAAGAGTACTATAATAATACGGAACTGTGGTAAAACTCACCCGTAAAAGTATTTAGGTATAATATTTTAACCAGTATTTATAATTTAATTGCACAGATACCTATAGATTTGCTATCAAAATTGCTATCAACTATATTTCTTTAAGAGCCGATTTTTCAATCCTTGGTTAAAATTTATCCGTCCAATAAAGTATTACACGAACATATTAAAATGTCACCTGTAAACTGTCAAATATGGACAATTACAATACATTTTTGAAATGGTAGTTTAATACGTTATTCGATGAATAAGTTTTAACCAACCAAGGATTGAAAAATCAGCCCTTACACAATTAAATAACTGATACCAGTACCACAATTTATATCTATCTAGTTATACTAATATGTATTATGCTGTATATTAAGCTGAAGTTCGTTTGTTTGTTTGAACGCGCTAATCTCGGGAACTACTGGTCCGATTTGAAAAATTCTTTCGGTGTTAGAAAGCCCATTTATCGAGGAAAGCTATATAGGCTATATATCATCACGCTTACACCAACAGGAGCGGAGCCAGGCGGGTGAAACCGCGGGGCACAGCTAGTCATAAATGAAGCAATAACCCAACACCATTAATTGTTGATCACTATAAAGCTTACATATCATATTAATTATGCTTTACCTCATAGCCACACAAAATTTTATGACATTCTTCATATTTTCCCGACTCAAATAAACGATCTGCAACCTCAATTACAGATGGTGTCAAATCGACTTTGGTTTCAGGAGATAGTTTTAATTTTGTAGGCCAAATAAACATAACAACCAAAGGCTTATAGAATGTTTTAATTGAATAATTAGCATGTTTAACCTGTAACAATATTTAATATTACTAAATATAAGAAAACTAATACCTATCATATTTACTTTACAGTTTCACCAAATATAAAATTAGCTATTTTTTAAAGTTTTTTAAATATATCTGTATTCCAAATTTTTTAATAATAATTATTTGTTAATATTTGTACTACTTGCCGTTTCCATTAACTGCTTAAATTTATATGTTCTGCTATTTTGTAGAATTGATCTATAGAAAAAACTTTCCCAAATGTATTTATTAACAAATTGTAGCCTCATTTTATTTAAATCTGTATATGTACTATTTTTATATAATTTTTCTTTATAAGAAGACACACATCACATAACCTTTTTCAGTCCTTACTGAAAACTAGATACCTTAATAAAAATAATTTAAACATTATTTACACAAGGTTAACAATAGCATGTAATTAAAGAGTTAAATAACTATTGAAATTTGTGCTATATGTGCAAACAATAAAATATAATCTATATTATATAAAAATGAATAGCAAAATAGGTATGTTGGAAAGCGCATAACTCGAGAACGGCTGTACCTTTTTCATTCTTTTTTTATAATATTCCTTGAAGTATGGGGATGGTTTTTAAGCTATTGCATAGCTTCTATCGCGGGCCTTGAGCGCGGGGACCGAATCGAGAAATTCCGTAACGAAAAAACCTCACGCTCCCCACTCCGACGGGCTCGGAGGTGTGGCTTGAAGGCATGTTATGCAATAGCTTTACCGCGGCAGTCCCCGAGTGCCACACGTCTTTTTATGGAGAAAAAACATAAACTACAGTTTATGTTTTTTCTCATGTTAATTACATAACATACATAATTACAAAATAAGTACTACTTTTTTATTATACTCTGTTTACATTAATTATTGTAAATAGAATAAGAACAAAAAAAATACATACAATCCATTATCCAACATAGAATCTGTTTGTTTTGTTTGAAGTCGGTTTTAAATAATGTAACTTATCCACACTTAACATAAAAATACAAGAATTTGCAATTTACTTTACACATTGTAATAAAATGTCCATAAGCTTTTGGTGTAGGTAACTAAAAATCTGAGTAAAGTGCAATTTATAAAACATTCAGAAATAGATTTCTGAAATCTGAGCCACTACTATTAAAATAATAATAATTAATTAATAATAAATATGTTGAATGTTCTGTGATCTGTCAACGTCAAGTACTATAAAGTATAATATCAAAAATAATGTATGTGCCCGTAAAAATAATGTACTCTGTGTACTATATCTCTATGTACTATATTACTTGCTCTGTGGTATCATCTATTCATCTGTGGTCACGACCAAAGGGCAAAGACTTGCAAAGACGATAAACCATAGAATTTAAACTTTAAACTCTAACGTAGCTATGATTATACCGTGGATATCTCTGAGGTGGATATACTGCGTTTGTGCTATTAACTAGACTGTGCACCAAAAATATTTGTTTTGATAAAATATGATCTATTTCTATGCGATAAGACCTCATTCACACGAGAGCTTTTTTAACGTCCGTTAAAAAAGCGTCCAAATAGAACAAATGCATTCCCAAGTATATGTTCACACGTCAGCGCTTTTAAAGCGCGACGCTTTTTTATCGCGCAGTGTTCTATTTTCAACGCTCGGCGTTGGGCGTTAAATAAAATAGACCATAGGAAACTTCTTACTATTATTCAGACGAGCGCTAAAAAAGCGCCGGCGCTGCGTTCAGTATGCCGCACGCTCGCTCAGCGGTAGCACGTGTTTGTTGTGCTTATAATCATCAGAAAATCGATACGATGTCGTGGATTGTTGATCCCGAACTATTAATTATAGATGTGGATTGTGGAGTCTCGTCCGTTCCTGTATTCAAAATCGTTATAGACATTTGAAAATAATTAAAAAAATTCCGGGGTATTGCCTTAACTCTTCGTACAGTGTCACAAACTGCCCTTTTAAGTATCTCTGTTCATTCAGAGGATGTACCCAGAATGCCTTTTGTTTTCTTTTTCGTCTTTTAATAACACAAATCGCTAGTGCCATTAATTTAGCAGAAACCATTTCCACGTCTTACTGAAGCGAGAGACGAGACATGAGTGATTTTAAAGCGTTAGTATGAACAACCACAGAGAAAACGTTTAAAAAGCGCCAACGCCGGGTTTTAACGCAACGCTTTTTTAACTCTCGTGTGAATGAGGTCTTAAGGTTGCTTGTTCCTCCTATGTGGAAGCAAATAAAAAAACGGTCCGAGCGAGAGGTGTCACAGAAGGAAATGGTCTTTGTCTAACGTTTTGACAACTCTTCTTCTTTTTGTTTTGACAACTTATCAAGTAGATAATCATTGACGTCTAGGGCCTGCGCAGACGAGGAATTTTAGTCCCTGGCGCGGCGGAGAAAAAAGTATACTCCGCGACTAAAAAATCCGCCGTAGATTTACCGCGGACTCAACGCACACGTATTGCGGAGAAAAGCACGTTAAGGAAGCAAATATGAATAGGCTACATCCCGGACTAAAGTCCACCGTTTGCGTAGCTTCGTCTAGTCACCCGTGTTCTATTTCTTTCGGGGACTCCCGCGTACTTTGATCCGGTCCGCTCCCTGCATATCCGCGGTTATCCGGAGGACCCTTAGTACACGGTACTTTAATCCCTCGTTTGCGTTACTCGATACAGTTGTAAGTATTCTATTTTAGTGGACAATAAAGTCCGCGGACTAAAATCCCTCGTCTGCGCAGGCCATTAGGAAGAAATGGTACTCAGGGTGACCATGAATTTTGTTTGACTTTGCACCGACTTTCGCACCTTTACGGTACAATATAAATGGACTATGATTAAGTTTTTTTTACATACATTAAATTAGGTACTTAACGTATCATCAATATAAAATGTACTGGACATTTACCCGCTCGCTTTGCAAGCAATTTGTTCCTTATTTTGTTAAGCTATGGTCACCTAGTAAGAAACACAGCTGTACACTAGTGCACAGCCTAGTTATTAGTATAAAACGTTTATGATTATATTTTAAAATTGGGTTCTAAATGAAAACACTTTATAGGGGGACTATCGCTCCTATCACTATTTAATTATTATCTGCGGTTTTTTGACGTGACAACGTCTTATTATTCAATAGAGCCGGCTGCACGCACGAAAAAACATGACTCATGCGGCGTTACCTGTTACCTCGCTCTGAGGCGTTCCATTAAGGCTTGAAGTGCAAGCGAGAGCGCGGAACGAGTGACAAAGAAGCACAATCGGTCATTTGGCAAGTTGGTGTGAAAGGGATAAAAAGACATACAGGCGTCATTCAACGTCATATTTTCTTGTTACAAGTTAATGGTCATAGTGCAATCTCCAGTGTATTAGATATAAGCTTCTTGGGACGTTGTCACGTTCAACTATCGTCAGTAAACCGACTTTACAGACAAACAATTTTTTTTATAGCAACACAGATTTCAAAAAATCAATTCTACCCGGGCCGGTGGTTGCAACTTGCAAGGGCGGGTGTCGCTATTGACAGTTCAGTTTGTGAAGTGTTGGTATAATTTTTGCTGTGAATTGTGATAGATATGTTTTTCGATTGATTAAAAAGTGCGTTTATCTTTATCATTATGCAGAGATCAGGTAATAATAATCCGAAGACACGTACATTTCATTATGTTAAGTAATTATGCGCGCCAATAGTATTGATGATCAATAAAAAAAAACATCGTTAATGTTTACTATGTAATTTGTAATATTTTGAAAAAACTTGTTACGTTATTGTATGAATTATAAGTATAGTATTTAATTGAATGAATTTATCATTGAAAGTTAATTATTAACTTAATCTTGTTTAATTATTAAATTAAAGAAGATTAACATTCACCTATAATATTGTTTAATAAAAGTATAAATTACCTCCTAAATATAAATCATTATAAAAAATTCATTTAATTCTTCATTTACAAATTAAAATTGCAATAAACTAAGAAAATTATTTTTTTGGTGCCTATATTTTTTGAGTATATGTATAGCAATACATGTTTTTATTTTTAATATTTCATCAGTTGATAGCCCTGTTGTTTAAATGTTAGGTTAGGTAGTTCAAAATTTTCTTCAATGAATAATTTCTGATTTTATATTATATGATACCTATTTGATAAACCTACCTGTATATTTTATTTTTTTCTTGAAAATCTGTTACTTAATACTTAATAATAGAATCACTGTAATATTTATTAAGGACTCGTATCTATGAATATTAATTGATAAGAAAGAAAGACGATACTTTTAACAGTTTTAACTTTTAATATTAATTTCTTCCAAAGACAAAAACAACAGCGATACTTCTTACTGTCCCTTACTTTGTGATTCTCAGGATGAGTTCAATTTGAAGCAGACATAAATTAAAAAACATTTAAACTAAAATATCAATGTATTTACCTCTTTGACTATTTGTGGAAGGAATCCTTGAATATTAAAATGTTTAAATACTTAGAATGGTCTTAATAATATAACGTAAGATATCAAAATCTCACATAACTGAAGTACATATAACTAATTTCATATATAACTAAATTTATCTATTATAATCACAGGATTCATATATCATATATCTATTCTTATGGATACTGAAACATAATTTTTGGCTTCATCCATGCTGGTGCACAATTTGGCACTTATGAAGGGTTGGACCTATGGATGTACATGGAAATGATTTCATTTTAGTTTCTTTGGTTTGAGGTTGTTTGAATCGATTTGAAAAAAAAAAATAACTAATATAGCATATAGCCTTCCTCGATGAATGGGCTATCTAACACAGAAAGAATTTTTCAAATCAGACCAGTCGTTTCTGAGATTAGCGTGTTCAAACAAACAAACTCTTCAGCTTTATAATATTAGTCTAGAGTATAGATTTATAAAATTTTTAATTTAAAACTACTAGAACTCTGAACAAGATCATGATCGAGTGTTTATAATTTGTATGTTTATAATATTAAATATTAATTTATTTTTAACTTTGGTCATTGGTGTGCTTATTTGTGGTTTGAAATTTGTAAAATTGTTGGTTTAAAAATAATTTATTAGTATAACATATTATATATAATTGGCTTTATGTATCTATCCGAACTGCTACATATATCTTTTATGTATAAGCTGTTGGTGCTCCAAGTAAATAAATAAATAAAATAAATACTAATTTCCATTTCCACTTCTTAAAAATAGTGCATAGCTATTCTAATAGGGGAGCCCAAGAGGGAATTTTGGAATTTACTCAAGCATGTCAGATTAATATAAGGGACAGTATCTTAGCTATTGATAAGCATCTCTAGCCAGTGTTAGCAGTTAATATGGTGGGTGCGCCCAGAGGACCCGCTGAAAAATTTGAAATTTTCGTAATTTTTTTCGAATCTTCGGATTAGCAAAATGCTCTTATATTGTAATTATATCTTGATCTGATGCGCTCAAGTAATATTACTTCTCATCCTTTCTTCATAGCCACGAAATCACAACTTAAATCGTCAGAATAACATATATTGAATTTTAGTCCTGGAGCATGCAAAATATTTATATCTAACGTGCTCGAGTATTTCTATGCCACTTTTTTCTTTTTAAAACCACAAAACATTTCCCCACCGCTAATAGTTAAAACATTAATGGCCCTTTTTTTCTCGCTATCGTAGCGTATTGTATAATTTAATAAGTATTCTACAAAATCAATTTCGATTTGGATCTTTTGGTAATTTGTTTTGAACATCGTAAATGTTTAAATTATAAATTAAGCATGTAACATCATACTTGATTCTGTGCTCTGTACCGTAACCAACTACAGTGACGTTGGCGCGACGTCCTGTAAATGTAATGGACACCATGGCCATACTTCACCTACTTGTGCTTCTGTAATTATGTATTCGTTTCCAAACTCCAAAGTTATAAATTAAAGTTTGATGAAAAGTCATGCGGCATGCACGTTACTTTGTGATTCTCATGATGAGTTCAATTTGAAACGGAGACCAATTAAAACATTCATTGCTCGCGTATATATATTGTCATATGATTAATTATAATTGCACGACAATTGCATCTATTTAAACTGGATATACTTGATATAATAGTCCAAACTAAAAAAAAATACAAGCTTAAAAAATGTTGGTTACGAAGATGACCTAGTTTTTGCTAGTATCGTACATTGATACTAAAGGGTTGACCTCAATATGGGAGTAACGATGCTCTGGCCGGCCTCGGGCCTCCCTTAGCGTTGTACAATCTGTCGAGTTGCAAATTCCCTACACGTATTGAAATAGCTTGGAGTTCAGTTGCATGCGGTCCAGTGCGCCGCTCATCTACGTCTCGTTCCCGCGTGCATACCGGCAACTCCGACATTGGCGTATGAGACACGTAAATATCGCACACGACTTTTCATTTGTCGCTTTTATCTTCACTTTAACGAATGAGTTATTATTAAACTGATGTATTGTCAATATTTATTACCATCTGGGTCGACAAATTATTGTTCGTCAAAAGGCCGATGGTTGAAAGGCGACACGGTTTTGCGTCAGTGTGCGTTTAAGTGTAATGATTGGTTTTTTGTTTATACAAAAATTCGTCTTTTGTTAACGAAGCTTTATTAGTCGCAATGGACATAACAGACACGTCAGACATATCACGTAAGATTGAATTATATCTTCTTATTTTTCTTTCCAATATATTGTTATGAGAAATTGTAATTACATTTGTCATCTTATAGACACGCAATTTGTTTGTAATAAATTTCTCACCGATGTAAACATTGAAATTAAAAACAATGCTAGCATGTTTTCTCCTTTATTGACACAGACTCATTGTTTGACTTTTTGACGAAGATTGTGGTGCACGTTCTTGTTCTCATTCATGATTTTTAAATTAAGATATTATTGAGCATGAACTTTAAATACTTAACTATAAATTAATGAATAAGTTTTGGAAATAGAATTCATGAGTACCGATAGTCTTGAAGGCGTAGGTACATGTTGTCTTCCTTGTTTTGGTATGTGTTAAAAAAATAATTCCTGTGATACAAGTGAGCAACGAGTATTTCTAATTTTCTTTTTTTTGTTTCATGTGCTGATTTTCCTGCATTATTGAATATTAGCGGTAAGTGAAATAATTTTACTATTATTATCAAGTTATTTTATGATTACGATTGATTTCTAGACTAGCAACTTTTATATTTTTATAGGTACTTTTTAGTTTTTATACTGAACTAGCGGTCCGCCCCGGCTTCGCCCGTGGTACATATTTACGTTTTCTCTACATAAGAACCATCCTCGTACTTCAAGGAATATAATAAAAAAAGAATTATCGAAATCGGTTCAGCCGTTCTCAAGTTATGCGCTTACCAACACATTTTGGGATTCATTTTTATATTATAGACTAGCGGTTCGCCCCGGCTTCGCCCGTGGTACATATTTACGTTTTCTCTACATAAAAACCATCCTCGTACTTCAAGGAATATAATAAAAAAAGAATTATCGAAATCGGTTCAGCCGTACTCAAGTTATGCGCTTACCAACACATTTTGCGATTCATTTTTATATATAAGATTAAACTTCGACGTATATGCTGTAAATTAAAGTCAGTAGGTTACCATTATAATATTTAAATGGATATCACTTATGCATGCAATATAAATATAGTATTGAAAATATATAATTAGGTCGCTAGGACCGTTTGTTCATTGAGCACGTACGAAAACGTTGCGTTGTTTGAATTACGAGCAGGAATTCGTGACCGCTATTTGGCCCCCGAGCGTTGAGTGCGCGGAGTCCCTCATGACACCGATATCGTAGTCCCCATGGTCAGCCAATGGTTTAGCGACACTACACAAATACGATATGGATTGCGGTGACGAATGGCTTTGTCATCCACCACGACTCGCTCTTGCTATTGTTTCAATATGCGAAAGCCTAATCGCGAAACGGTCGTCCTTTAGTTGCACTTATAATCGCTTTTCCACGGGTTTTTGTTACATGAAAATTCTTGACCGTTGAACAATCACCACTATTTTTGCATCCGATGTGAAAGGAGCAGTAAACTGTAAAGCATGTGGAATGTATTATTGGCGTGAATACCCTGGCATAAATAGAACTTCAATGTGTAGATAAAACTGTGTTAGAGGTCTATTCAATTAATGATTCAGTGAAGTTGTTACTTGTTTGTGCATAAAACACGATTAAATTGTTATCAGTGCTAGCTTAAAGCTGAGTGTTAGTTCGCGTTGATTCACCCGGTTTCATTCGATTCTTCTCCGGATGTGATTTGTCGACGGAAAATGTGGTATCGCATTTGGTAGCAACATATTGCTGTAATCGTGACAGTATGTTTCCTCCACATACCATTGGTGGTCGGGCTACTTAAATTTATGCAGACATTTTTAATGACATATTGCAGAACTGTGTGTTATTTGTGTACTGTATTAAAATGTCGTCATTATCGGAGTCACCCCTAACTAGGTCTCGTAATCGACCTGTTCTTTCGCGATATAGGCCAGTGCCTGCAAATTCTTCAGAAGAGGTGAGACATTTTGCTTAATTAGCTTTTTTCGATAAAACAAATAACTTATACCTATTTATGTCATTTTAAATATAAAATTATATCATTCTAAGGTAATTTTATATGTTTACTGCGTACTTTTTTCAATTAAATCCAAAAATCTGTATTCTATTTTACCATTAAATAAAATGAAGAATAAAAATCTCTACCGCTTAATAGGGAACTGTGGTTAATTTTTGTTTTAATCATCACGAAACCCATTAAAATTCTTGGAATAATTGAAGTATGAGTATGACGGCCGTGTTTGACAGTAAGGATTAAGGAAATAACTTGGCGTTACAAATTATTAATTAACACGCTGTTTATAAATAAAACTACAAATATTTATGAATAATAAAGCAAATAAATATATTTTTTTATGTTCATAAATAGTATTTCCGAGATTTAGTTAATGTTACTAGGTACATATAGTTGTTGCTATTCAATTTTCAAATTCAATATTCAGTGTTGATATTAACATCTGTTGGAGTATTTGTATTTGTAGGTATGAAGTATGTTTAAGAAACATTGATGTTGTTATGAGATGGCACGTGCCTTTTTAGCTAAACAACCCGTTCAGTACATAGCAAACCTCGGTCTGTAGCCAGCGATAGAACACGAGGCTACAGGCTTTATATAAAAAGATGCAAACTTATATTTCGAACAATACAACATAGAACGGCAGATATCCCTTTTTAAAATGGAAAAATGCATTGTGAAAATTGTACAATAGAACTCTCATGTGCTGTTTTAATTCAACCTCATACGAGTATAAATGATACATTAAGTATTGTGAATATACCTAAACACAAGTAACTATGTGTATTATCGGCATACATGGAATATTTTCCTTATTGTATTGACGCAAGTCACAAACAGACAAGTGCATTTATTGTTAAGTGCAGTTGATTACTTTAGCGATTAGTAGTATTTACTAACCTAGATTTAAGTATGTACTTTACTTATCGTTTGTTTGAATATTTTATCTCGTTAGGCGATCCTCACACTGCCCCGCATCACGCTGCATGGTCGAAGCACCTACGCGCGTTCCTGCGGGAGTGCAGATCTGCATCATCGTGCGGGTTTTTTGCGCACTCACGCGCGTAGGTGCATTTGTAGATTCACGCACGGTGCGGCGGCTCTCATTAATCATTTATTCGCCGTTCTCTGTGGTGTGAGCATCACGATAGTTTTGATAAAAATTGTTAATAGTGTGGAACTCATTCAGGACGCTGCCATTATACTAACTGTTTGGTTTTTGTACGGTCAAATTGAAAGAAATCGTGCCTATAGAAGATACATGGGTACATCCTTATTTACAAACAAGATCTTTAAATGGGTCATTTGTTAATAAATCGATCGATAATTCAAAATCCCATTCAAAATCACGCGCGGCACTGCGGGATTCGGTGTGCCATACCTTGCGTCTCGCCCCGCATCTACGCGCGGGGATGCATGTTTCTCCGCGTGTATGCGCGTGATCAGCATGAACGCGCGTGGTTGCATTTTCAGTGTGTTGGACTGTGCGTGTTTTCTATACAAACGGAGATACTTACAAGTAACGTTAAACACGCAGTCACGCAACATGCAGCATGATGCGGGGCAGTGTGAGGATCGCCTTATAGGTAGGGCTTTCCTGGTAACTCCACATAGTAATTATAACAGTTCAACGTTACTTTGTATGTTATATTTATTGATTTGTTTGTAATCATGTTAATACCAAAATATCTTATAGTATTCTGTGGATGTAGTTAACATCCAATAAAAAGAAGTCGTACAATGTACTAGTACTAGTAATTGTACCTACATTTACCTGTAAGAGATGGCATTATCTCAGTGCTAGTTACATATATAAATAATGGTTTTTCTACAGAAAAAAAGGATGCTTTAAGTAACGAACGACATTATTTTCAAAGTTTCATGTATTTTATCTAAATTGCCATACAGTGCAATACCATAAAATTTCTTCTGATCTGCCATATTGCCCATTTTTCATAACAGATAATGCGTACAAAATAATAATAATCCGTCTTGAAACCAGAGATATCTTTATGTATTTTGTTTATTTTTTTCGAAATTGCTATTACGTGCCTATTTTCGTAATTCTCAGCCATGTGTGTTTCACGCACAAACGTTCATCTTTACAGTATCTTTCAATATGTTTATGGTTCAACAAACTTTCTGAGGTGAATGTCTATCTCGATGGGTGAATGAGGTGTCATGATAACATGTTCCATATTAAATACAATAAAGAATTGTATAATGTTATATGTTTTGTAAATTTACGAATGGAGATAAAAGTATACTATCTATATCGGCGTAATATTATTTTCATTCAATAATGAAAATAAAAGGAATATACATATGTATATTGTAAAACAATGTATTTACATATTATTCTCATTATTAAATTATAATGCACCCTTAACAACACGGGATGATCATGTAATACTCATGCAAGTTCTTATTATTAATAAAATAAAGCTTAAATTTGTTACTGTAAGCTTTTTACTAGTATAAAGAAAGTCCCTAATGTATGAAGAAAGTTAATGACCGCACACACGCAATTGAAAGACTTTTTTTCAATGTCGAGCCAACTGAAAACATGTTACGGGTAGCGTAGGGACTCTAGTGTGTCATTGTGTTTATTGCGCCACTTCCCACGGTACAGGTACCCACTTGACTTAGCGTAACAAGCATGGAGAGGGTTCCAGAAAGAGTATTTAAGTGCCCACTGTGTTTTGTTTTACGAATATCTACTTAATTTCTGCTGCTTAGTTTACAGAGTTACACTAAAACATTATTACCTACATACGTACAAAACGATTTTCTATGTTGTTACTTGTTACTTACACTACTACTACTTGTTACTTTTTACTAAAAATAAACAAAGCTTCAATGGAGTCTTAACAATTCACTTTTAAATTATTATGGTCATCAGATATTATATTCCTAACTATTCTTTAACGTGATAATGTTTTTCACAATAACAAGTACTTAAGTTGTAATGACCCACTTGTTATTTTCTTTAAGTGATTTTACAATAGCTTACGGCTTACGCTATTGAAAATGGTTCCCATAATTTCCAGCGTCCTATTGTTCTAGAAACTTGTCATTAAGATCGTGAATCCAATATTTATCCGGTGTGTAGGAATGCTAAACTAAAACCTACATAAAATACATATATTTATATGAATTATATTGGTTTTAATAAAAGAGATTATAAAACTATTGTTTTATATAAATTTCATATTTAAACAATATTTATGTCAATATGAGAAGGCATACTTATCGACTACCTACTAGCTTTCCGCCCGCGGCTTCGCCCGCGTTTTAAAGAAAAACCCGCATAGCTCCCGTTCCCGTGGGATTTCCGGGATAAAACCTATCCTATGTGTTAATCCAAGTTACCCTTTATACATGTGCTAAATTTTATTGTAATCGGTTCAGAAGTATTTGCGTAAAAGAGTAAGAAACATACACATACACATCCATCCTCATAAAATTTCGCATTTATAATATTACTAGATTTCCGCCCGCGGCTTCGCCCGCCTTTTCAAAGGAAAACCCGCATAGTTCCCGTTCTCGTGATATTTCCGGGATAAAACCTATGTGTTAATCCAAGCTACCCTCTATATGTGAGCTAAGGTTCATTGTAATCGGTTACTTACAAACACACACACACACACATCCTCACAAACTTTCGCATTTGAGCGTTTTCAAAAAAAAGTGTACCCCTCACTTTCGGCCTGTCCCCTGTGTTTCAAGTCGAATAACAAGTAAAATTTATATGATGGCTAATTATTTTAATGCTTGAAAAGTATTAAATACATCATAATTTGATAAATGCAAACAATTAATTCACGGAAACATTGCGTACTATTTTTTAAATAATCATTTTTAAAACTAAAGTGTCAGTTTTTGGCGTGTCCCCATCCAAGTTCTTCGATGTTAGAGAAGCGATTCTAAAAAGTTTTATACCAAGGTACCATAAGTTTTAGTGTCGTCTAAAAGTACATTTATTTGCGAATCGTCGCATGTAGTTCATAATTAAGGCCTTATAATCGTTTAAAAGCAATTTGATGTCCAAAAATATCTTAAAAAGTGGTACCGACCGGACATGTCGGGTTTATCACGGCTAATAATGCCACTTACAAATTTTAGATTACTATTTGAATTTTATAAATGGCAAAATTATCGTTTACTTTCACCGTCCGCCAATTTAAAAAAGCTTATTTTCAAATACAGTTCGAGTAAAACAGACGTGTTTTGTGAGTGCAACGGCCGTTGCAATTTCTACTGTCTGGTTTGAGACATATTATTACTTGATACAGGTAAGTAAACATCGTTTAAATACTTTCAGAAGATGAGCAATATATTCATTAACCGTTATTTACATTTGATAATCAGTGTAGGCACATTTTTTCGTCAGAATATAATTTTGACTAAAAACTGAAAAGAAAACGTCACGTCAGTTTTGCAACATTTTGCTTCGTGACCTATAGGCTGACAAGAAAAGTCGCAAAACTGCAGCATAAAGCCAAGTCTAGATTGTCATTGTAATATTCTTCATAATTTTTATAATTTTTTTATATTTTTAGGTTTCACTAATCTCGGGACCAAAAAGGACATGTATAATTTGCAAAAAATGGTATTGCAATGAATGCGTTGGTCAGCAGGTATACCCTGAATACATAATATGTGATACATGTATGGAAAGTTAAAAGGTGTAGGTAGTGTAACTCTGAGTTTTACCCTAAAAATGATACTGTGTCAAACTGTGTGTTGGTGTATTTTTTTTTATGAGACTAAAATAAAATTTTTGTAAACGTATTCTCGGTTTTATTTTAACCATGTTAATTGGATTCAATATAAACCTAGCCTTACAAAAAATGGTCTATCGGTTTTGCGACAGTCCCCCGTTTTGCGACAAGAAAAATTTTAGTTTTTACATTTTTTTATTATAAGGGACACAAATAATTTGATTTCAATATTGAAAATGGTTTAACTGTTCCGAAATAAAATAATCACTTTGCCGATTTTAATCGAAATGTATTAAGTATCGTAAAAGTAACGGCTACTTTGGCATCAGCTGTGGCAAAACAGAACTTAAAGCTAGTTTAATAGGAATTTTAATTATTTGTCGACTTCAATTTTCTATTTTTTAAATAATGTATGTTATAATCTTCGTAACACAATCAAAATATTTTGCGTCTTTCTTCGTAGTTAATAGTTATATGAGCATTGATGACTGTCGCAAAACTGACACTTTTTTTCACAGTCCCAATTTATTTTGATGATTTCTCGTAAAACAAATTAATCTGCAAGCAATTAAATATAATTTCACTTACTATGATGTATATTTAAAATTTCTAAATCAAAATTTCATTAAAAATGCAACATTTAAAATTTATCCATAAATTCAGCCATGGTACACTTTTTTTTGAAAACGCTCATTTATAATATTATAGTAGGATAGTAGGATACTAGTGCTGCCATCTATTGGTTCGTCTGTGCCGTTTTAGTTTAAGCACTACGGGTACATATTAGTGCAGTGCTTCTTGGTGCAGTGGAACAAACAATCGAGTTTGTGTTAACATGATATCAACATAGGTGGCGCTAATGAAAACCTTTGTGAATCAGTATAGCAAGAGCTCCATGGGGTTGTCCCGATATCAATAACACTTCCATTTGACATCTTTTCCAAAGACGAACAGCAGTTTTGAGTAAAAACACACCTACACTTTTTTATCAGTCGTATGTTGGTGAGTCCTCTGTAGCAGTTACTAATTGTCTTTGCAACATAGTTTTGATAGGATTTGTATCATTGGGAAATGATTATCTAATCTCCATAATTGGATATGTCTATCATTTATTTAAAAATAGAGAATCCGTACATATAATGCGTCGTTTCTAGTCTGAATTGTTGCTTATGATTTTGTATTTGTAGCTGTTCATATGCATGACCCAAATCGCAGCATTTAAGTTTTTATTAAAAATTATCTTCCGTTATCGCTATATAACATCTCACTTGAAGATTGAAGTTATCCGAGTGCATAGGTACATGTGTTGGTAGTGCATTAGTTTCCATCCTGAACTTGTGACCCTGTACGGTCCCGTCGCCTGATAACAGGATGAGTGTGATCCCGCC
The DNA here is from genome assembly GCF_061535455.1 of Colias philodice. Classification (NCBI taxonomy): domain Eukaryota; kingdom Metazoa; phylum Arthropoda; class Insecta; order Lepidoptera; family Pieridae; genus Colias; species Colias philodice. Next base: position 5,979,092 of record NC_143091.1, on the reverse strand, counting down.
TGTGCACGTTTCCATTTTGCAAGGGGTAAATGTGCGCATGCGTGGTCGTGCCTTCGGTCGATTACTGTGACCATGACCACAACACGCGTATTTCACGTGGTTTATGTAGGTTGCATATGTATGGTCTAGACTTCTTTTATAAACCTATTTATAAGACCGTATTCCGACGAGTGTTACTATGCATACCAATTGATTTGTGCATTACGTGTCCTCTAAAGCAATCAATGTTCGGCTTATAGTGTAATCTAATAATTATAAATGAAAGGTAATTAATTAATCTAATGTACCTAGTATAACAAACTAAATTCCCTTACCAACTGAGATCATTCGAACGGAACACTTTCTATTTCGAATCGCTAATAATTTACATTATATGTGAAGATTTTTGCAATGAAGCAGAAAAAGTTACTGAATTCTTTGCAAAAATGTTCAATAAAATAACTAAACTTAACGAAAATTTAAACCCTGATTAAACATATGTACTTCCTTTTATTTTTTGTAAATATAAATATACTTAATAATTAGATGACTTAATTTTTTTTAAGTCGGTCAGACTTAAAATTTACTTAAGGAAAGTAGTAAAATAAATTAATATAAAGTTAATCTTATGTCTTTCAAGCTTGAATAGGTTATTGAACTGTACATTGTCGTTTCCTTCTTTCACATATCCATTCATTGTAAGATAATACGGATCAATCTAATGTTCCTCCTTTCCGTTGAGTACACGCTACTTTCCTTGTCCATTTCTATTTATTTATTAGGAGTAAATAACTGTCTAAATATTGGTCTTTCTTGCGTAAATATTATTAGTTAAAACTGAATTGTATCTAACTACGTTTACTGAAAAAAAAATGTGATTTAAAATATTTCTATTTATTTAGACTAAAAAATTGTAGTTAATAAGATACAGTACATTGTACATTTGGTATCAAAGTCCAATAAGGCATTACGCATTCGCATCCCTGACTAAGTTTGCCAAGAATTTCAGGATTTGACCTTGACAGAGAAGAAACAATGCGTTTTAAACCCTCCTAAAGAAAGTCGTATCGCAATAGCCCTAAGATCCACCATACCATTGGGGTCGGCGGCAATAGCGAGTGGCGACGGCCGAGTGCGGGGCGCCGTATGATTCCGCCCGCGCGCCTTGTCTGCACCGCGCGAGCTGTCAAACCGCCTCCGACGGGCACCCCGCTCGAACGCACCTATATTGGCCGAACTCGCGATCGGTTTCTTGTTCACAGTGTGTGATTCGTAATACTCGCATGACGAATAATAAATTAAGGAGATGAACGGCAGTGCAACGACGGTGAATGGTGGCGCCGTCAATGGCACCAATGGATCTCTCAATGGAATCGGAGCTGCTCCTCGTACGGCGACTCTTGGGACTCCAAGTAGCTATGCGTATACGTCCAGCGGCTCGCTCCTCGGAAGAGGAGGTTCAGCCAGGCCTGTGCCACCGCCGACATTGCCAAAATATAGTGGATCGTTCAGTGCCGGTAGCACGCTCAGCTCGACCGGCTTGAGGGAAAGGGATAGAGAGGGTACTGGTGGATCACATCGACTAGCAAGTTTAGAAAGACTAGCGCTTCGTCAGCGCATTATAGAACAAAATGCAAATAATCAGGTGGCGAGCGCTTTGGCACTGAATACTGCAGCGACGAATGGTGGACCTACCTCAGCCACCGTCACCCTTACCGATACAGCCACAGTGAGTCCCCTTTAGCATACATCTTATTCACCCTCAGTTCGCTCCCCTAATCGAAGTTAACGCACCCCAAAAAAGGGAGTTTTAGTTATTTTAGTCGCTCTTACCCTCTTATGCATATAATGGGTTCTAACGTCCTAATTGGTTGTTTTTTTAAGTGTTTGACCTTCTTTATTTAAATGTAGTTTTATCAATAATCAAGATGAATGCAGTTTAAACAATAATCACGAATTAATAGTTTGTTTTTTTAATATAAGAGCTTTCTATTGGTATTAAAATATAAACGCATAATATACAGTCTATACCTACGTAGAAGTTCTCGAGGAAATTAAAATATACATGAATTATACATCTTTTTTCCAATAAGAATGTATTTAAATACAGCCATTTGAAATAATCATGGTAAATAAAATGCATAGTATCTGAGTTTAAAGTTATACAAAATAAACAAATATTATTATGTTGATAACGATAACGCGTATGAGTTATAAGGTCTACTTAAGCCGGACAAGAGTGTGTTGGGCGTGCACTTTGTTTATTTTTTTTTTTAAAACGAGCTGTTTTAACGTTTTGCAATATTTTTTTTGCGATCGAATCAAAACATTCTTAAATCAATTAGTTTTTTTTTGTTTGGATGAAGGTGTATCAATATTTTATCTACCGTCTTTTATTTTCATAATAATAAAACGTATTGTTGGAGTATGTCAAGTTTTGACGAAAACAATACTTCATTATATTTCTGCCATAAATTAAAATAATGAATTGAATCACAATTGAATTCATTTTAAATATTTTTTGATTTAATGAATACTGTATATCTACTGTACTTCATCCGAATAAATATCTATCTTTTTAACGTTATTTATGGACACTAAAACTCACGATTTCTATTTATCAGTAAATCAACTTTTAACTTATGTAGAAAGATTTTGAGGAATCGTTTTTTTTTCTTTTTTGTTGCTTCGTACCACATGCTTTTTTTTAAAAGGTGTTCTGTTTAAGGATATGTTTTCTTTATTCCCACGCAAGTTCCTTATGATAAGACTGGTCTTTGTCGCGGGAGTACAGATCGGGTTAGTGACCCTGATGCCTACGGGGTTAAAAATAACCCGTGCATCGGCGGCCATTCTGCTCGCATGTGTCGAATTCACTAAACAGACATTAACTGTTTCACGGTCGCACCCTGACCTGAAAATTCTCAGAAGTCCAATAAAAATGTCGATCTTCAAAGCTTTAAAGCATTCCTTATTCGTTCTCGCACAATACCTACTCTTTACAACATTACAAAATATGATAACGTACTCATATCTGAGTCCTTTTGTTTGTTATCCGTCTTCTCAGAATTTCTCTTATCAATAGCCTTATCAGTGACTAAGAAACTTTTGCAGATAAGGAATTGACAATGCATTAATATTTTTCTTCAAATATTTACATATTAAGTACCGTCCGGGTAATATAATCGATGAAATAATAACCTGAATGTTACAAAGACGTTGCTTTTCGAAGCCATATTGGTTTAAGTTAAAACTTTTTCATCAACAAGCAAAAGCGGTTAGGGCACGTTCTCTTCTTGCATTTGTAATTTGCAAACTATAACGACACAAGAGCACCTGATTGCTTGTATATTTTAGACCCTAAGTGAGAAATAATAAGATTGATAATAGTTGTAATCTGCTTCTTGTTTTATATCTTTAAAGTGTACATTGTCCTTGCTTTTGTGAGTCTGGTGGGTATAGGTGTGACGGTCTCGGGATCCTTTTACGTCTATACGTATAAATGTACAGCTATAATTAACTTATACCTGAGTTAACTAAAGCTGTTTCATACGTGTGTCAAGTTTTGTGATGAATTGCTGTCTTGAAATTTATATACTCAAATTAATACTATTTATTTTCCTTCTTGTAGTTTTTTAAATGTAATTATCAGTGAACGTGATATTATTTTATTTAAACAGTGCTAAATTCGCGCAGTATAAATAGACAAAACGTCACAGGATACAAGTTTTGATAACGATTTACTAATACCGTTTCAAACCCAACGTCTATCGCCTTTTAGCTGTTGTTGATAAGGTTGTGTTTACAATAAAATAGAAGTTTTAAAAACATCTGTTCGTGTCTTCGTTCCGTGTGACAGGGCCCGCACGGGGGCTTGTGTTCCCTGCCAACCGACAGCCGGTAGTGCCGGTAACTTAACCTCAAACTGATACAGACGTGAGCGTGCTTCAAGTTAAAACAGACCTCAATAGTCTTATTATCAACTAATTCGTTTTAAAAAATACGTAAAAATCGCTACTAAAAGTGATAAAACGGTCGCCCTATGGAGTTTGTGTACCATTTTCAAACATGAAACGACGTTTTGTAAAATGTTTAAGCGCCTTAGTGATGTGTAAGGAAGATTAGCTGAACTTTTAGTGACGCTTTTATGTTTGTGTTTTTGTGAGTGGAATGGCTAATCGAGCAACGGCTAACGGCACTGCTCACCAAACCAAACTTGCTAGGTGTTCAAGCAGTGTCGGTGATAGCGGAATCGATAAAACCAAAGTTGGCTGGACCAGTCCTAGAGAGATATGGAGGAACTTATCACTCCGCAGGAAAGTAGAGGTAAAAATCTTACTTGTCGAATAAAAAATATTTGAAATGTCGAAGTAAATTTGCTCAGTGTCTAATGGGGTTAAAGTCTGATGTCATGAAGTAGTTGTTGGTTAGTATTGATTTACCGTCATAGATATGTACTGGACTGGACGAGAGCGTCGCGACACGTGAGCGTCATAGGGCCGCTGCGACCGTCGGCGCCTAGATAATTTCAAGATAACATTGCAAGGCAGCTTGATTTAAATATCCCTTAATAAATAAATTAAATGTATACTAGTAGCGCGTGCGTAGGTTTTCTCTATTTAAAAATATATTTTATCACTCTTCTAATTAAATATAGTACTTACAAATTACAATGCTTATTTTTTCCAATTTTACGGAAAATCTTAAAGGACTTGTACGAATAAAAAGGAGAGCTAAATAATTAGCAAGGAGTAGCAAGGAGTTATGTGCGATTGATTCGCTATAACTTGGAGACAACTGTGACCCATGTCCATTTCTAATAGTCTGCGACTAGGTCGTTGACTTGTTCTTGGATATATAATAAATCACAGCCGCATTAGACATCTCAGTTCACAAGCAGTGAATGTGTCTCGGGACGCAAGTTTATTTAGTTGTGTCTATTATTACATCTTTTGATAAATTGAAATATTTTCTTAATTATAATGCCTTATCGTCGTTTACAGTTACGATACGATTGTTGATTACGGAGTTTGTTTACAGTGAAATGTTTCGGAGATATACCAACAATGTTTTTAAATTTTACTATTAAATTATAACTTTGAAGCAGTTAACATTATAAATCCTATGGTCCTTTGGCTGATTTCTCATTTCCTCCACCGTACCCCAACAGCAATTTGCTTCACCGTGTAGAAGTTTAAACGTGTCAATTAATTTAACCTTAATTAAAAAGGTCATAGTTTTTCCTGGACTCTTAATTCTACCTGCTTTACCATAAATTAGATTAATCTACTACATAATTATTATTAGGTATCAGAAAAGCTGACGAATTCATATGCTTTTTAAAATATTCGTTTCGATTCTCAGTGGTGGTTGGTTTTTGTATGAATAAAGTTTTATTTGCAATGACTTCGTATCATGAATAATGCAAGATGTAATGGAAATCGCACTGTATGCGAGAGAAGCATAATTTTGAGTAAAACTTTAAATAAATATATATAACTATTTCTTGTAGGGACCGTTAAGTCTTGTGAATTAAAAATATTAAGCTATACAGTGACGTACAAATTCACTTTAAAGTCTAGAATTATAAGTATGGATCCTAAAATACCAGAATTGCGGTCTAGGAAATCTGGTTTATTTAGACTAAATGTATTCCTATGAATTATAATAATAATATACTTGTGTTTATAATGATTGATACTTGCAATAGTAACGAGCTCACAATGTATGCGGATGGAAAGAACTTCACAGAAACGTGCAGAGAAAGTATAATGGCAAATGAACAGCATCGACCCAAATAACAGTTAATCGTCTTTGGACATATTATAGCGAAATTACGTTTGAGTAAATCTTAAATAAGTAATAAATTACACTAAAGAAAATATTTTTCAATTTGTCTAAATACCTACATAACTACTTTCTCGTAGTCCGCTTTATTTAATCTTCGTTGACTTTTATTTCATTTGTTTACATTAATGATAAACAAAACTTGTTTATCCAAAAAATGTAAACTTTTGATAAACAACATTATCTAAAAATTATCTTTTGTTACAAAAGATATTTTTTAGATAATGTTGTTTATCAAAAGTTTACGTTTTTTTAGATAATGTTGTTATGTTATCTTGCTAGGTGTGGAGGGTGGACTGTGGACATTGCTTATATTATGGTCCTTCGTCGGTTATTTTTAAATTTAAAAAATTGAATCCATTTGATTGTATAAGTACCGTCAAATGTGGCTACTTGACCTTTACTTGGCAACTTGACCACACCTTCCGTTTAACAACAAAATATCAAATTTTGTAGAATTGAAAGCAAATTGACCTAACGTATCGATGTTGGTAGGTTTTTAAAATATTAATTGGCAACATATTTTAATTTTAAAGCGGTAACGCTGTTGGTTCTCGCAATATAACGTATCGAAGTGTGACTGTGACTAAGGATCTTTTGCCGGTGTCAGTATTATTATGTTTGTAGAGCTTAAACTGCACATCTCAGGTGAGTACAGTTTTGATATGTTGTGTAATAAACCCTAGAGATTGATTTTACAGTGGGAACTATCCAACTTTAGGCTCATCTGTCGAAATATTTGCTTGGGCATTGATGCCTCAGGTTAGGTCAAGTTGCCATTGACCGCTGCGTGGCAACTTGACCTACGCCTAGGGTTGACACAAAAAATAACGTGACTGCATTTTTTCCTTTTTTTATCTGTTTCGAGTTTTGCATAGTAAAATCAATAAATTTGCTGCAAATTTCGGACAATCCAGATACTTATACTCTCTTTGATGACAACGATTTAGCATATTTCTAATGAAAAATAAATGTTTCCTTACCTATTAATAAATACCTATAAGTATTAAGTAATATACATATACATATGTATTAAATTTAGTTTAATAAATAAATAGTTCATTAAAATTTGTGTCTTGTTTGTGACAACCCTATCCGACATGTAATGCTTTGTATGAAATCATTACAAATCCCGTGGCAACTTGACCAGGTAGCCAGAGCCTAACAGTTTATTGTAAAGCTTCGGGCTGCAATATTTAAAAAGTCGAAGAATTAAAAAGTAATAGCAACTTAGCCTAAAACAAGAATGTTAAGCATCTACCTATGAAAACTGATGTGCAAGGTCAAGATACCACATCAGTGTCAACTTGACCTGTATTACGTTTATTTGTAAATAATGTCAGATTCAATATATTTTAAAGAAATACCTAGTAAAAGTGAATGATGAAATCATTCATGACATGAACAAATCATAAAATGTTAATAAAAGTTTAATATAAATAAGTTAGCTAAGAAAAAGTAAAAAAATGTGGTCAAGTAGCCACATTTGACCGGTAAATTAGGTTAATTTCATTACAAACGTGCGGCATAGAATATAAAGAACTAAGTAATTAATAACTTTCGAAGAAATAATGTGAAGCAGAACCAGTACATAAGTAATATGCCGATAAATAAATAATTAATGTATATTATGAATTCATGATCATAAACGATATAATATACCACCGGTTACCTTTACACATTTCTAACAATTTACATTCCTACTGAACGGTATGAATATGTTTAAAACCTGTACATTATGCATGAATAAACTTCTAGGTAGAAATATTACATCAAAGGGTGAATTCGTAGTTGTGATACCACAATGAAAATTCGTTTACACACAGTCGATCGCTTACTAGCTTATGTATGTAAGACGCTAACTGTATTATAGTTGGCCATATAGATGTTAACGCACGTGCACTTGCCCATTAATGTTTACTTCCCGTGGAACGACGAAGTTTGTTTTGGTAACGCCCGCGCCATGAGTATCGAGCAAAGGCGGACACATTAATCTAGATGCTCAAAGAATATTTTTTTGTTGGAAGGATGAGATCATTCCAATTTCTTCTACAAAATCATGAATTTGAATCATGAGGGCTGTAAAGAATAGAAAAACCAATGAACCAACCAAAAAAATGTAAATAGTATACCTACCAATTGTAATGTTGACCGCAATGAGTCAGACCTAGTTAGAAGTTAGTACCTATGAAGGTAGCCGGTTGTGCTTGTTAGTTAATCAGGTTTCAGCACATCGACATTTGTCGAGTTGAAGTAGATTTCATTCGTTAGTACAGATTGTTTTTTTTGCAATATATCCTATTTATGACTCCAGCTTAAATTGTACAACCAGCTTTGCTTTTCTATTCTTCCCTAACAATAATAATTTCAGTCTAAAACTGTTTTGTTGTACTATTAAAAGTAATTATTTGCATATAATATGTGATTACCATCTACTCAATAATATATGTATATCTCCTACGTGGGCTGACTGGTATTATAATCTATGGAGGGTCTTTAACCGCCGGAAGCCTATGAGTTGCTTTGCTATAGAATTTACATGCAACGGAACTGGCCGCGACTTGAAGGAACAACTGAGGAAACAACTGCGCCGTACGTAATACGTTGTCCTATAAACACAGTATTACGACCACACTATAATTAATAATTATTAATTATGTTACCGTTTACTTAATTATTATTTATTATATACATATAAATTATAAGGTATACGCTACTAGTCATGATATTTTATTTTGAAAAATATCATTTCTGAAATAAGATACAAAAAGACGTAGGTACATTTTGGATGTAAATACATATTGTGAATGCCTCTCTCGGAAGTTGAGTAGCGATGAAGTGCAAATCAGCAAGTCGGTATATTATACTCAGCAAGGTCTCTCTACCGACGTTGAAGGACTCTTTGTCAATGAGTCCTGTTGGAAGGAAATTTTTAATCGGTTCCCGAAGAGTCTTTACTCTTTTTATTTTAAGAACACTCCGTGTGCTCTCACTCACACATTGTGCATTTAACCGGTTCCGTTACAATAGAAAATAAAATGTGTCCCCTGATGCCATATTGTTCAATGTTGCATGACGTTAATGTTGCGCATTGTGCACTTCATGCTCCATCTCATTTTGTCACCTAATGAATACACACCTTTGCAGCTAACAATGCAGTTGATCGAAATTAATGCTTATCTTAATGAATCCCATTTATTACATTTTCGTTATTTTATTTGATAACTCCAATTTCAGTGAAGCATGGAATTTATAATGGAGTGATCCATTTAAAGTTTTGTAGCTATTTATTTGAACTTTTCTGAAAGAAAAATTTAAATGCTTGCCTATTTTTAAGCTTATTATTTATCTTTTTGACCTTAATTCAGCTCTATTTTGGGACATTATGATCTATGAAGTTTAAAGGAACATTATAGTTTTATTCAGATTAATTATTGTTTTGTTCAGTTGTATTTAGCTATGTTTATGAAGGTTAATATTTTCATTTTACGTAATTTCCTGCCAAGGTTAGATAGGTATTTGTGGTTGTGGCAGTTGGATGATTGTTTCCTCATTTATTTGCTCATAATAAAATTGTTCAGACGTATTCAACTCACGCTGGACACTCGTAATCACTTCCCATGTATACATCTATAATATAATGTTCAAAAGTTGTACACGCTTTATGCGTAAAAGTAAGAATCGCACTAAAGTCTCTAAGGAAATCAACACAGAGATTGAATCAAATAATGTAAGTACAACATAGGTATAGAACAAATATTTTACCAACATGGCTTTCGATTGAAAATAAATTGGTTTACGTTTTTGCTCAAATCTCAAATGCTTTAAAAGAAGTTGGTTACTTTTAAAAATAAACAAAATGCTGTTATGTTTATTGAACTCGTATTATTTACATCGTTTGCACGTTCTTTAGTAAACATTCCTCCGGATAAGGCAACGTGCCGACTACGATTAAAGAAATAATTAGTTAATTACATCACTTGATTGCATAGCAGTTAAAATTGTAACTCTTATACAAATAAATTATATTATTTATGGACACAGTATGACCAAATTTGGGACCATCAAGGATTTTTTTCTGTAAGTGCTACAACTTTAAGTGCAGAATAGTTTATTAAACTTAACAGCGTTAGTGCAACCAAGTAGCTAAAAAAATAGGTGAATTCATATATTAACACTTGCAATTAGATATTTTGCAAAACAATAACACGAGTACGTGTCTTCTTTCAAACCTATTGTTTGATAAAGTTAATCAGGTCTGACCAATTTGGTTTAAAATTTATAATAATAAACAATACGAATAAAATACTACCTCTCATATCAAACGTTTTATGTATTCGCGTTACCTTTAAATTCCATTTTCCTGCATATAGAGCAGGCTCCAAGGAGATGTTAGTTTGCAAAAATAGCGGATCTAAATCTTGACTTCTGATATATATTGTATAGATCCCAGACATCCTATAGACAGATGTTGCCAATCAGTTTTGTGGTCCCCCTCTCCCCACCCCGGTAATTAAATATGGCATACCAAGATAAAAATAAAAAATTCCAAAACATGCCGTGTGGGGTATCAAATGAAAGAGCTTATTGAGTAGATCACGAATATATAGCATACTATAATATTTCTTACACTTTCTCTATGATTTTTTAGAAAATTTACAAAAATGCTCCATTTTTGAGTTAACTTTAAACCACTATAGATTGAAAACTCATGAATATATTTTTAAATTATTATTTTGAATAATTAACAATAGTCCATTGTTTACGATTCAACAGTTCGTAATATAATATAAGTGAGCTATATTATGTATGTGGTGGATTTGATGACCCCACAAAATGTTTTAAATTGCAAGGCGCAACTTTCACTGAATTCAAGCTGATTCAAGAATGTTCTGCCATATTTTTCATTCTGTCAAACACAACGACAGTGCAGGGTTCTAAGCCCTGACACCGATATTTTTGTATTAGGCCTTTATTTCTGGCATAAACTTGAAAATATACTCGCCATATTTGAATGCTTCCCCCACTCCCCCATGCAACTATTTCACCGTACGAACTATTGAATCGTAAACAATGGACTATTGTTAATTATTTAAAATAATAATTTAAAAAATATATTCATGAGTTTTCAATCTATAGTGGTTTAAAGTTAACTCAAAAATGGAGCATTTTCGTAAATTTTCTAAAAAATCTTAGAGAAAGTGTAAGAAATGTTATAGTATGCTATATATTCGTGATGTACTCAATAAGCTCTTTCATTTGATACCCCACACAGCATGTTTTGGAAATTTTTATTTTTATCTTTGTTTGCCATATTTAATTACCGGGGTGGGGAGAGGGGGACCGCAAAACTGGTTGGTAACATCTGTCTATAGGATGTCTGGGATCTATACAATATATATCAGAAGTCAGATTTAGGTCCGCTATTTTTGCAAACGAAACTCCACTGAGAGTCCGGTCTAATAAGGATTTCTTCCCAATAATTTCACTGAACGTGTAGTGGGCGCAAACCTTCTATAACGGTACCTTTTGAAGTGGCTACATAATATTATTATTACGGTTTCTTGTTAAAGGCAATCGTTCTTTGCGTATGAGTGTAATATTTACGTTCGGCTCGGACCGGGAATCATTAGTGAAGAAGTATAATATGATTCACGTGCGCAGTTATGAGTAGAGGTTCCGATTATGACTCATTACACCGCTTATGCATTGAAGCTAAAAGAAATCTTTTCTATATCTTGCTATAAATTTGAAATATCCATTCAAGCAGTAACCATGAAAAATCAAATAGGTATCATTGTTATATCTACTATCATGTGTCTATGCAACCAGCGTATCGAATTCCTTTGCAAGAGAAAGCTATTGTGACCCATTAAAGGTTCTCAAATTTCATTATTGTTATACTTGTAGATACTCGCATATAAGGCATGTTGTAATAAATAGGTAGTATAATAATATCACTACACACTTGCCTTATATCGATGAGTCATCTGACGCCGCCGCGGCCGCGCCGGTCTTGGAGCCAGCTGTAGACTTCTACCTATCCATATCAAGCGCTGCGATGTTTCGCAATTCTACAGCGAATTTATGCCTATATAACTTACTACTACTAATGTGGGAGTTCTAACTTGAGGAGTACTTATTAGTCCATTGAATAAAAAGTTCTAGAGTGCGTGAGTTAGTAACGTAAGATGTTTCTTCGGAAACATGTCAAGAGTCCCTAGGTAATAAACATACTAAAACCCCGGGACACTAGGAGGAGCCCCAGAGTGGGGGGAGGGGGGGAATGGGTCCATTTTTTCATTTTTCGCTTAAATCTCAAAAACGGTACATGTTAGAGAAAAACTTTCAAGGAAAAGTTGAAAGGCCATAAAATTATCTACAAGTTGTACCTCAATCATTTTTTCCTATATCCTACCGTTTCTGAGCTATACGCAGTAAAAAATGATTTTGGCTCAAACAATTTCCCCATACCGATCAAAAAATATTTCTTTCTTCCAAAAAACTCAAATGTGCAACTTGTGAACGGTACTGATAGATTGCTCTTAATTAGGTCTATAATTGGTAAAATAAACACATTCCTCCATGGAAGCCTTTAGGAGGAATCGATTGTCAAAATATTATATTAGGGCAGTTTGAGTTACTGAACTTGATCTTTTTATTTTTTTTCTTCGAAAAAACTCAAAAGTGCAACTTCTGACCGGTACAGATAGATTGCTCATAATTAGGTCTATCATTGATAAAAATACCAGATTCCACCACGGAGGCGTTTACGGGGAATTGAATTTTATTAGGGTAGTTACGATACTTGAACTTTTTATTTTTTTTCTTCCAAAAAACTCAAAAGTGCAACTTGTAACCGGTACTGATAGATTGTTCTTAATCAGGTCTATAATTGGTAAAATAAACACATTCCTCCATGGAAGCCTTTAGGAGGAATCGATTGTCAAAATATTATATTAGGGTAGTTTGAGTTACTGAACTTGATATTTTTATTTTTTTCTTCCAAAAAACTCAAAAGTGCAACTTGTGACCTGTACTGATAGATTGCTCTTAATTAGGTCTATAATTGGTAAAATAAACACATTCCTCCATGGAAGCCTTTAGGAGGAATCGATTGTCAAAATATTATATTAGGGTAGTTTGAGTTACTGAACTTGATCTTTTTATTTTTTTCTTCCAAAAAACTCAAAAGTGCAACTTGTGACCGGTACAGATAGATTGCTCATAATTAGGTCTATCATTGATAAAAATACTAGATTCCACCAGGGAGGCGTTTACGGGGAATTGAATTTTATTAGGGTAGTTACGATACTTGAACTTTTTATTTTTTTTCTTCCAAAAAACTCAAAAGTGCAACTTGTGACCGGTACCGATAGATTGCTCATAATTAGGTCTATCATTGATAAAAAAACCAGATTCCACCATGGAGGCGTTTAGGAGGTATTGAATTTTATTATGGTAGTTATGATACTCGAACTTTTTAACTAACTACCCTAATAAAATTCAATTCCCCGTAAACGCCTCCATGGTGGAATCTGGTATTTTAATCAATGATAGACCTAATTATGAGAAATCTATCTGTACCGGTCACAAGTTGCACTTTTGAGTTTTTTGGAAGAAAAAATAAAAAGATCAAGTTCAGTAACTCAAACTACCCCAATATAATATTTTGACAATCGATTCCTCCTAAAGGCTTCCATGGAGGAATGTGTTTATTTTACCAATTATAGACCTAATTAAGAGCAATCTATCAGTACCGGTCACAAGTTGCACTTTTGAGTTTTTTGGAAGAAAAAAATAAAAAGATCAAGTTCAGTAACTCAAACTGCCCTAATATAATATTTTGACAATCGATTCCTCCTAAAAGCTTCCATGGAGGAATGTGTTTATTTTACCAATGATAGACCTAATTATGAGCAATCTATCTGTACCGGTCACAAGTTGCACTTTTGAGTTTTTTGGAAGAAAAAAAATAAAAAGTTCAAGTATCGTAACTACCCTGATAAAATTCAATTCCCCGTAAACGCCTCCGTGGTGGAATCTGGTATTTTTATCAATGATAGACCTAATTATGAGCAATCTATCTGTACCGGTCACAAGTTGCACTTTTGAGTTTTTTGGAAGAAAAAAATAAAAAGATCAAGTTCAGTAACTCAAACTGCCCTAATATAATATTTTGACAATCGATTCCTCCTAAAGGCTTCCATGGAGGAATGTGTTTATTTTACCAATTATAGACCTAACTAGACTTCCGCCCGCGGCTTTCAAAGGAAAATCCGCATAGTTCCCGTTCCCGTGGGATTTTCGGGATAAAACCTATCGTATGTGTTAATCCACGTTACCCTCTATATGTGTGCTAAATTTCATTGTAATCGGTTCAGTAGTTTTTACGTGAAAGAGTAACAAACATCCATACATCCATACATCCATACATCCCTACATCCATACATCCTTACAAACTTTCGCCTTTATAATAGTATTAAGAAAAGAATAAGAATTAAGATTAAGATTAAGATTAAGATTAAGATAAGATTAAGAGCAATCTATCAGTACCGTTCACAAGTTGCACATTTGAGTTTTTTGGAAGAAAGAAATATTTTTTGATCGGTATGGGGAAATTGTTTGAGCCAAAATAATTTTTTACTGCGTATAACTCAGAAACGGTAGGATATAGGAAAAAATGATTGAGGTACAACTTGTAGATAATTTTATGGCCTTTCAACTTTTCCTTGAAAGTTTTTCTCTAACATGTACCGTTTTTGAGATTTAAGCGAAAAATGAAAAAATGGACCCATTCCCCCCCTCCCCCCACTCCGTGGCTCCTCCTAGTGTCCCGGGGTTTTAGTATGTTTATTACCTAGGGACTCTTGACATGTTTCCGAAGAAACATCTTACGTTACTAACTCACGCACTCTAGACCCCCCTTGGAGGGACTCATTCAATGGACTATTATACGATCATTATGGTTATGGCGTTAAATTTTAATTGTATGGATCATAGTTCATGGATCAGGGTAACCTAGTTATCTGTTTTGATGATAATATTTAATTTATAACTCAACGATTCATTAGATGTGGTAAAATTTTGATTTAACAGTGGTATGTTTTTTATTTGCAGTTGCAAAGTAAACGCGAGCTGTTCTTCAAGTCGGAATCGGTGAGCAGCGGCGGAGTGAGTGCAACGGGTCTGCCGAACGTTGCGCCGCCAGCTCCGCCGCTTGCGCCTTCCTCTATAAAGGACGCGCTCGCGAAGCGTTCAGCGAC
The DNA here is from genome assembly GCF_061535455.1 of Colias philodice. Lineage (NCBI taxonomy): Eukaryota > Metazoa > Arthropoda > Insecta > Lepidoptera > Pieridae > Colias > Colias philodice. The sequence goes on along the minus strand of NC_143091.1, from coordinate 5,964,000 downwards.
GCTACCCGAGCCCCAAGAGAACAACCACTTGGAGGCGAATGGGACTGCGCCTCCCAATAAATTGAGTTCAAGCGCGTCCGTGGACGTCGGGAAGAGCGGACCGCCTCAGATGCCAGCGCCGCCGATACCCACCTCTGCACCACCACCTGCACCACTCAGAAGTACAGAAAACATCATCAAAGTTTGTATTTTTACCTCTAATTCGACTAAGAGTATGATTTGATTGAAGAAATATTGTTTGCTTTTGTTTTAACCTTATTTCTGAACAACAAAGGATATATTAATTTGATTTTTCTTCCTTTTTTCAGAAACCAGATCATCCACCAGTTGCACCAAAACCGGACATACCTAAGATAGAAAAGCCTAAGACCAAAGAATTAGATGGATACGTCGGATTCGCAAATCTACCCAATCAAGTGTACAGAAAGGCTGTTAAAAAGGGATTCGAATTCACGTTAATGGTCGTCGGTACGTAATGAGATTTACATGTTTCATCTTACTAAAGTACATTTAAATTTCATATGTTTAAAACCTGTTCAACATCACATGAATACCAGATTTAGCAAAACTACTTTCAAGAATGTAACGGGCGAAAAAAGTACTTGTTTAGTAAGATTCTGTTTAAGTGTTAAAAGTATTTGTAGTATAAATAGTAAAATGTGAACAATATGGATAAAGTTACTGTTGCTGTACTTATAAATCTTGTGGTTAGCGTGTTGCGTTACAAACACATGTTTGTTACTTGCGTACTAGCAGGAAACAGATGAATCATAAAACAATCGAACCGCACGAAACGTTGAGGAATTTGCCTGTTTTCTTTCGGAATTGTGTTGAAAAATTATGTTTTGCATATTGTTTTTAGCATTTACATGTGAAGTGGTGAAATATTCTATATGCATATTATGAATATTAAATACAAAGTTTTACCAACATAGACCGGGAGATACTGACACAAAATTTCGAGTCATTTGTAACAGGATGGCGGTTCTACAGGGGTCTTAGTACGCAATGATAAAAAGAAAAATGATGGTGTGATCGCTGGTATCGGTGGTTTAGTCGCGTGGGCGTTAGCCGAACTCGTCGGAAAAATAGCGAAAGTCAAACGATTTGTAACACAAAAATTTTAGTATTTACCGATAGCCCATAAAAAAGAAGTAGGCGGTAGTGTCATGCCATACTTTTCCGGTGTGACTTACAGCCCGCCATACCGACGCGAATATGTTGATTTAAATAAAACAATTATTCAACCATTTGTACCAGGCTAACTTTTGCACAGGTAACCATCGTCGTGCAGCCATTTACGAAAATCACCATGCCATACTTTTCGGACGATTCCAAATGGTCGCCATACCGCCGAAAATCTGCAAAAAAAATTTATTTCGCCAAACTTTTTGTACCAGTATTGCATTTGGATTTTTGGAGAGTATTTGATAAAATGTGACCATTATTATATTTGCCATACTTCTAGTAGGGGGAAAAAGTGCTGTCATACTTGAAAAATTAATTTAGTATTAATTTATATAAGTGAAGATTTCCAACACCTAGATCTTTGAAATTTTGTATTTATATTCTTTGATCCTCAAACTTCCAGGAAAAATAAGTGCCATACTGTTACAAATCGTTTGACTTTCGCTATTTTCCGACGAGTTCGACTAACGCCCACGCGACTAAGCCGCCGGTACCAGCGTTCACACCATCATTTTTCTTTTTGTCATTGCGTACTAAGAACCCTGTAGAACCGCCATCCTGTTACAAATGACTCGAAATTTTGTGTCAGTATCTCCCGGTCTAACATAATTTATGGTTGATTTCACTCGAGTATTACACTTTCAGTGAAGGAATTAATATTTACAATGGATTTAACTCGGCTTATTCATTATAACGTTTCGGACACTTAAAATATCGAAAGTGGTCACGGGCAGACCGTGTCCATGATCACGCTCAGACTGTGCGTGACGCCGACGCCCATAATATTAATTAATTGAGCTTTTTAAAAGTAGCAGTGAGTCTTTGAACCATGCAAACACATACACATTGCAAGACTGTCTCGTCCATTTCAAGGACGGCTCAGGTTTTGTAGTGATTCACTTAGCGCGTATTCGTCGATCGCGTTACTAATCGATGATTAACTGTTACACTTTCAGGTGAGACCGGTTTGGGCAAGTCGACGTTAATCAATTCGTTGTTTTTGACCGATGTGTACGATAAGGACAAGCACCCCGGGCCTTCGCTCCGGGTCAAGAAGACGGTCGGCGTCGAAACCAGTGTTGTGCTCCTTAAAGAGAATGGAGTAAACCTAACACTGACTATCGTGGACACACCTGGATTTGGAGATGCTGTTGATAACAGCAATTGGTATGTTGTACTGTTAATTATACGCACATTTAAAGTTCATGTGATACAAATTTATTTATTTATCAATTTAATATACCACACCAAGTAAAATATTTACAAACATACAAAATGGATTAACACGGTAGGTACATAAGGCGGCCTTATCGCTTACTAGCGATCTCTTCCAGACTGCCCAAGTAAGAGATAAAGAAGAAAAGAAACTGTTACAAATATTATTTTTAAATCTGATTTATCTTTGCATATTTAGTGAAACCTGCTCTAGACGAAATATCAAATGAAATTGAAAGTTACGAACGAGTCATGTAAATTAATTAGACAATTTAATTTTACTTTAAAATTAGTTTAGATTTCTTCATTTAAGCTGTAAATTCTCTTATTAATTACAGTGATAATACCAAGACATTCAATAAATTAATGTTTGAATTACTGCCAGTAAATAAAATAGATCTGAAGCCGCATTATCAGCATAATAAATAACTTCATGTTTCACAATTTCTAATCCAATATCTTGTTCGATACGATGAGATTTCTCACATTAAACGATATTGTATATGAACTCACGAGCATGTGAAATGAATACAACAACTTACATTTTACTGCACCATTATCAACATTAACATTAGAAAACAATAATTTCTACATAATTAAACTAATTAATATAAAAATGACCGCTTCCTTGGTACAGTGGTTGACGCGTGAGCGTAGAACCGAGGTGTTCTGTGTTTGATTCCCGGTAGAGACGAATAAAAAAAATGTCTCGGTCTGGCAGGACACAGAAGGCTGATCACCTACTTTTCCCTAAAGAAAAATCGATCAGTGAAACAGATGTATACATAATGCATCTGTCTCTTACCCCACTTGGGGACATGGGACTTCACTAAATCTTATTAATAATCAATATATTCAATAGACCATATTTCCAATGAAAACTACTGCTTCCACATAACTAATGATGACAATAAAACTTCCTAGCTGGCAACCCATTATCGATTTCGTGGAGTCGAAATACGAGGAGTTCTTGAACGCGGAGTCGCGGGTGACCCGCCAGGCGGCGCCACCGGACACGCGCGTACATTGCTGCCTGTACTTCATCGCGCCCAGCGGCCACGGGCTCAAACCGCTCGATGTAGAGTTCATGCAGCGCCTCGGCGATAAGGTCAACATTATACCCGTCATCGCGAAGGCGGATACTATGACGCCGGAGGAGTGCAAGGATTTCAAAGAACAGGTATGATTTAGTGGTAGAAATCTATAGATGAGTCGTTTTCGTTGGACTTTGGTGCTTGAAAATGTTTGTAAATATATTATTTAGTTTCCAAGCAAAACAGATCGGTCAAGTTGATTTTCATTCAAATACAGTTGTACATCACTATCTATATTTAAACAACATATCCTTGCTTGTAACATTATTGAAACGAAATAAGATTAAATAAGAAACAAATTCCTAGTGCTAATATTATAAAAAAATATGTTTTTTATTGTGTCAAATTACCTTATTCCTGAGCGAGACGGACTTTTTAACGTGATAACGTTTTTAAAATCGTTTTAGTCGGGTGACATGTTCAGAAACTTGTGTCACACCAAAACCTCACGAGCGCGATCGCAGGTATAACGAGAGAGAGACGGACCGATCTCCCGTCTCATCTCGAGCGCTGCCACCAATAAGACGTTATCACGTAAACATCTCGATCGTAAACCTACTTTACAAACAACCAATTTTTTTTTGGTTATAACATTTTGCAATATAATTGATACATTCTGAATTGTTGCAGATAATGAAAGAAATAGCCCAGCACAAGATAAAAATCTACGACTTCCCGGAGAGCACGGGCGAGGAGGGTGAAGCCGCAGAAGCGACGAAGGCGTTAAGAGCCCGCGTGCCGTACGCGGTGGTTGGGGCCAACACGGTCATTGAACAAGATGGCCGCCGGATTAGGGGCCGCAAGTACCCGTGGGGTATCGCTGAGGGTACGTTGTAAAAATAAATAAATAAATATTTCAGGACAATTTTCACACACGGCACGATCTGATCCCATACTAAGCTTTTCGCTTGTGTTATGGAAACCAGACGGCTGATAAACATACATATATAATTTTAAATAAATACTTATATAGATAATTAACACCCAGACACAGAGCAAACATCTATGTTCACCACACAAATATTTGCCCCGGGTGGGAATCGAACCCACGACCTCTGGCTTGGAAGGCAGGGCCACTACCAACCAAGCCAACTGGTCAATCGAGTTGTATAATATGTGCTAGGGTATGCTGTATAAAATGTGCGATACGGCGTAAATGATGAAGGCTCTGCGGAAAGGCAATATATTTTCCACAGAGCAGTCGAGCATCTGTAATTTTAGGCTAACTATGAAAGTAGGAAGTGTGTTATTATCTATACTTAATATTATAAAGCTGAAGAGTTTGTTTGTTTGTTTGTTTGTATGTTTGTTTGTTTGTTTGAACGCGCTAATCTCGGGAACTACTGGTCCGATTTGAAAAATTCTTTCGGTGTTAGATAGCCCATTTATCGAGGAAGGTTATAGGCTATATATCATCACGCTACGACCAACAGGGGTGGAGCCACGGGGGTGAAACCGCGCGGAGCAGCTAGTGCAATATAATAAATGTAGGATGTTATAGAGATAAGTAAAAAGGTGTTTAATCCCTCTCTATTTTGACCTCATAGGATATTTGTGGGACTATAACATCATGCGTTTATCATCTAATAATCAAGACACTACATACAATATCACATCATTACTGTGACGATAAACATTTTAAAAACAATCAGTTGCTACGTGCACAACAACCTAACGACGCTATGCACAAATCAATACCATATCAATTAAGCCGGTCAACAATCCACTTAAAACTGATCAAGATCAATGAATTCCAGTTGAGAACCTCGAGCACTGCGACTTCCTGGCGCTAAGGAACATGGTGATACGGACTCACCTCCAGGACCTGAAGGATGTGACCAGCTCAGTGCATTACGAGAACTACAGGTGTCGCAAGCTCGCTGGCCTCTCGCATGACGGCATCCCGCACAGGATCAACTCGAACAAGTATGTATTGGATAATGTTGGATGTAGCTTGGCGGACGCGGTGGCGTACTGTAGAATGCGGATTGGATGTGTTTATGCACTATTTATTGGAGACAGTTTGGAATTAATAAATAAAATAACTGTCTTAAAACACAAATTAAATTAAATTTAGATACACTTTTATATCACAGAGTGATAGTTGTAGGATAGTTTTTCATCACAAAGCACAATATCGCAAAGATTAGTGTATTAAAACATAATTAACGTAGGGGATCACTCAATCAACAAATGAAATCAATCCTTCCTAGTTTGAAATGTGCTGTCCACATGATAATTTCATACCCTTTATTTTTCTTTACACTATTATAGAATTAAGAAGAACTTTTATACTGTAGATTTATTTATTGTTATCAATTTAAAAATTAATCACTGTATAACTGAAGCATATACACATTCATTCACTCGGTCTTCTAAAGTACGTTCTCTCACTGCGCCAGGTGTGTCACACATGCTATATTGTGCCCTAAATTTCCTTTCAAACTATTAACTATGTTATCTTTACTAATATTGACATTAACAGTATAGTCTTAACTCTGCTATGGATTAGATGTTCAATGGAAGGCATGGTAACAACTAACAACCTAAGTAGACAGGGTTGGTATTTACTTAAGTGTCGTCACCGTTATAAGGTGACCAGACTTAATTATTAAACAATAACATGCTGAATCCAAAACTTTAATTCATTATCCAATTTTTATTCGATATTCATTGCTGCATGTCTGGTCACCTTCAAAACGGGTCTCATTTAAATTGCCAATGTACGCTCAGTAATATATTTTTTTTATTTCACTCTAGTTTTATGCGATAGTTGCATATATGTTTACTAATGTTTGTGCTTGGGCATGCAGTAATGAAACTCGTTATTAATTATCATTTATATTCGTCATGGATTATTTTAAGTACAATTAATAATTGTTTTGCATTCCTAAAAGACAATAAAAAGTTGTTTTTTCATTACAATGGTTTTAAAATATCCATGACACAAACTTCATTAATCATAATAAATATTCCGTTCATACGCGTTCGCAATGGCATTAATAACAATTTATTGTCCATCATTTACATTATAAGTCATGAAGATGCTAATTTGCGTGTGTCACACGAGTGCATCGATGTTATTGTTCCTACATCACAATTGATTCAAACAGACATCGTTTTCATTACTGAGTTTGCGCTCCAAATAAAACAATGCACGCGTTACGTAGTACTAACTTGTTCGCGAGGTGAATGTGAATGTACTCATGCTAATTATTGAAATTCATTTGCACATGTACTGAATTGTTAAGTAATCGATGAAATATGAGAACGCGGCCTGAGAATATTGCGTTCATCGAATTTTTGTTGCCTATTTGCATAAATATTCGCAAATATGTGATGCACTGAATAACGTTTCTTTCGTAAAAATTACATACGCGTCTGATTAAATTAGAAAGCAAAAATATTTTAGTATTTTTATTAATTTAAAATTACATTTAAATTGTAATTTAATTAATTATATTTTACTGTTTAAATATTTGCATACATATTTTTCACTTGGTAAATGATTATGTTTGAAATAACAACAATGTAAATAATATACAATTATTGAAATAATAATATAAACAAATACACAGGTGTGGTACATTTTTATAAATTACTTCAACAAATATTTTGTTGAATACCGTACATTGATTCAAGAATGTAAAATCAATACATAATAATATATCAAAAATATAAAAAATAGGTTATCAATGCCATTGTGATATATGAATGTGCACAGCCATTGGTATGCTAACTCTGGTTGTGTTGGTGTTCAGTTTCTGCCCGCAAGGATTGATGAACAGTTTCATGACCGTGTGGTAAGTTTCATCACATCCACATAAATAATATTTCAAAATAATTAGCTATGTTATGTTCCTTCTTATTTGCATGGTGTGTACCTTAACGTTTTTTTTAGATTTTGAGATGATGTTTATTATTTACGATGTATGTATGTATTGGATGTTTAATTTTATTGTAATGCTTAATTAGTGTATATCATATATTTGGATATATCAGGAGATTTTATTCATCATCACGTCATAAACATTTTAAGCACAAATCGTAAATGAATCGTAATACGTATTTCGTTACTGTCCTTACGTCCAAGCACCGATTTATTTATGTATACGTTATTCTTATAATATGCATTAATTATGCTAATTTAATTGATCCCCCAAATAAAGTCTTAAAATATGTTAATTTTTGCCAATTAAAGCTATAACTGTTTTGTGTATATGTAAAACACTGTAAATTGCATGGCAATGTGTATTCCTAGATTTATTATTGTACATAACTATGTGTTTTTATTTAGAAATTTGAACCACTCGGTGTTGTAGTGTTTTACTCTAAGTAATTTTTATAAATCTTTACAGGAATCCATTAGCTCAAATGGAAGAAGAAAAGAGAGAACACGACCTCAAGATGAAGAAAATGGAGAGTGAAATGGAACAGGTTCCTATCAATTATTATTAATTAAATTTTACTTAATTATAATAGGCTCGCGTTTATCCTACGAATGTTTTGCAGTGCAGTGTCGGAATAGCGAATTTGACGGATTATAGAATTACTATCTATATGTATATATTACCCTCTATAGTCCGGATTTTTTTTACAAAAGAATAATTCGAAATTACATATACAATGATACGATTTAAAAAAAAATAGTAGATAATCACGCGAGTTTTATTATAAACTAATGGAGTTTATAATCTTACGGTGATTCATACATTTAATTTTAATTTATTAATAATTCTTCATTTTTCTTCAAGTCGCGTCCGGTGACAGGGGCATTTTATAGCGATAATATAATGTATAGAATACAAGAAATTCCCATAATTCCAGGTGTTCGATCTAAAAGTGCGCGAGAAGCGTGCCAAACTGAAGGAATCTGAAGCAGAACTGGCGCGACGGCACGAGGCCACGCGGCGCGCGCTCGAGGCACAGGCGCGTGAGCTCGAGGAGCGGCAGCGGGCGCTGCAGGCGGAGCAGTCCGCTTGGGAGCGTGAGACTGGGCTGTCGCTGGACGATCTGCGGCGTCGCTCGCTAGAGGCTAATAGCAAGGAGTAAGTGTTCCAGAACACTGTAAATCTATACTAATATTATAAAGCTGAAGAATTTGTTTGTTTATTTGTTTGAAAGCGCTAATCTCGGGAACTACTGGTCCGATTTGAAAAATTCTTTCGGTGTTAGATAGCTCATTTATCAAGGAAGGCTATAGGATATATATCATCACGCTACGACTTACAGGAGTGGAGCCACGGGGGTGAAACCGCGCGGAGCAGCTAATTATAATATATACGGCAATACAACCCAGTACACAACACAGGACATAGCGCGATACGTACTCGCATAACTCACAATACACAAGAACATTACATAACAAAATGCGCGCGAGCTCGAGGAGCGCCAGCGCGTGCTGTAGAGTAGCTGCTTGCGTGGAAACATGGCTTTACGTGATTTACAATCAGATCTCAACTCGTCTTGATATTATTAAAACTTACCAACAAACGACTATGGCGTCGATTTAGTTAATATTCTTTTTTGTTATATGCCTTATCAGCACAATTAAATGATTACGTTATACTCAAATTATTCGTTTATCAATTTCAGGACGGTGGACGGCAAGGATAAAAAGGATAAGAAAAAGAAAGGTTTGTTCTAAACTCGCGATAAGTCGCGTCGGCTTCGCACCCACCGTACTCATACGTGACTAACCCCTGTTGGCGCCAACTATACGCCATGCTCGACCAACGTTGGTCCAACGTGGCCTATAATTGTTTACTGTATATGTTATACTCTACATTTTATCTAGAACACATTTCTATCCAGATATCGAACTGTAGACACTTTGACTAAACCCCTCGAACCAATGTGTGTTGTAACAGACGACAGATGTCGCTTCATTTTTCCATAATCATCTCCAGATTGCTTCGGCCTTGTTGCTAGACACTATTGTACAGAGTTTAACTATATTATTGTTTTCATTTTAAGGTAAATATTCGACATATCGTAATGTGTTGAAGAAATATACCTTGTAACTTGTAACATGAAATTGCTATGTCGTATGGCATTTCGTGTCATTAACTTTAAAAGTGCCATTTCAGGAAAATAACGGAGGATTGTTTTGGTTTCTTACTAATACTGTATGTATTATTTTTTCTACTTTTTGTATGTATTGGTGTAACAGTGATGTATTCCAAAGTAAAAATCCTTTCACTAACAAAAAATTGATCTCCGTTTTTGTGATGTAAATATATATGTTGCATAACTTTTATACAAGGTTTGGGGACATAGATGTAATATTACTTTGTGAAATTAAAATCGGGATTAACGTTGTACTCATGTAAAAATGAACTTTCAGCGATTATTTGCATCTTGCAAGTCGCGTAAATTATTTTCTTTTTATTTATATTCCATTCGTTTATAGTTATGTATTTATTTGTTTATATGACTTTCAGATTGGTCATTTAAGAATGTCACAAGCGGGATAGCCCTATAATGACTGAATGTTTAACGGAGTGTGGCGCGATTAGTATTACGTTTCCTATGATAATGATCGAACAACGATTACTAAAGACTACAATGAATTTATCAAATTAATGATCCATCGTCAGTTAAGTAGTTATAATACAGGATTGTTTGACTTTTTCGTTATATATTTTCCATGACAAAGCATTTATTTCGATAAAGGCCTAATTTTGTATAATTTATTTCTAATGTTTTATATCTACTGAAGGTTATTATAAAGACCTCTTATGTCATCGGTATATATTTTTAAGCACAACATTTTTGGCTTTTAATTCGACAAATACGTCCGCCAAGTTGCCAAAGTAGTGTATGATTAGGAAAACGTTAATTATACAGCATTTTACAACCCGAGGTTTTATAAAAATCGCTCAACATTGAAAATTACTGTTTTTAATTTCCCTTCGCGTAGTATTGAACGCTAGTGTCTTAAATTTTAAAAGTTAATTTCTAAAGTAAATTATAGGGATTCACGATTTAGTAGTGATTTAATATATAACAATTTATAATAGAAACACAATTCTAAATTTTGATGTGAATTTAGATATTTTTTATATCTTTACTAAATTATGCATTAAGCTTAATCAAGACAGCAATTTTCGTGGTGTGTGGAGTGGCACGACGTTTGATTACACATCGGTATATTGTGCTTAGTGATATTCAAGTATGCTCATAGTTCAGTTGTGAAATAGCCTCTAGCTTTAGCTAGGATATAGAATTACTTTATATTACGTAATACGTGAGGTGAATGTGTGAGAACCGCTGGCCACCGATTGGGTTGTCGGACCGAATCCGAACGAACTGCCTTCAGTTATTCCTATTGTAACAATACAGATATTCTATACTGTTGTGAATGATACGTATTTATGTTATTCCATATTAGCCTCTTAGACTATAATCTATATTATTGACTTTTCCTGTAAATATTTCGTTTAGACTTTACATGACAAAGGTATATTCAAGTTGCTCTTAATCACGTTACTTTTGTGAAATTGCATAATCTTTATTTAATCTATAGCATGGTTAAATGTTTGTATTTCAAACACCACAGTATTGACTTCCGCGTTGAAATTAGTATCGTAGATGTAAGTGTAACGCTTAATTTTTATATTTTGTGTAGGGTCGCGACCCAATTTACCGAATAGATCATTTGCACAGTCATAACGAGGGATGTGATGTGAGTTGGAAAGCGATGACGTTCAGACGATGTAATATATTGTACCGTTGAATAAATATAAATAAATACGTAATATATAGGAACTATGTGTATTATTTGTTTTCCTTTTACGATAAGAATTTATGGTTGGTTGGCCATTATAATAATAGGATAATTGTCAAATTATCTATAAATATAAATTTCCTGGTATATTTAAACATGGAATTTTGAAGTGAATCAACCAGTTACACGGATACATTACAATGAGGACTCAGATATTAATTAGGAAGGGGATAAATAAAAAATCAGAATTATGAATATTTTTTATTCAATAAGTAAATACATTTATGCACATGCCAACGCAGTATAAGTAATTTGACCAATTTATGAACATTAAGAGAATTTCTTTATGTAATTTATAGTCTAAATTCTTAAACGATTTTGGCAGTTACATAATAACATCCATATTTTTCAAACACATCGAAATATAAGTCATGAATCCACATACAACCTCAAATTTGATGACGTAAATAACGTGACTACGTCTATTTTAGTTAAACTTTGGCAGCCCTATGGAAAATATACTTCTATTTATTCCATGAAAATGCAACATTAAATATATGATAACAATCACAACAGTTCCGACGATACAATACTATTAATCCACTCTTAGTAAAATATTAAGTATATTTGACGACATTATACGTACGCGTAAACTACAAACGATTTAATTTAGTATTTTTTTATAAATAAAAATATTTACAATTTAACGGGGTTTTCCTCCTTCAGGGTTTCTTACATTTACACGTTTTGTAATTTTGAAACAAATTCATTGTTTGTAAGCGTGTATTGAGAGATACCTCGCGTCTCATTGAAAGCATAAATATTAATTTTAGTTCTAACATCACTCCGCCTTCGAAAATCCGCATTACCTACATACCCGATAGTTTGGAAATTTAAAAGTTACAGTCATTTGAAATCAATTTATGTCCGAGAAACAATTTATTTGACGTAACGTATTGAGTGTTTAATTTTACGATACTACCTATTGATTTTAAAAAATGAAAATTATTCAAGACTAAGTAAATTTATATTTTATAGAAGTATCTATCCACATCAATTATATTTCACCTGCATTTCTGATCTTCATTAATCACTATCAAAATAGTATTATAATTAATATTAAATATATTATTGGTGTTCATTTAGTGTCCCACTAGTCTAAGTTAATATTGAAATAATAAAGGACGTTGTACTAATTTACCTCAATTAACTTTTAATATCACAAATCTCTGTATCGCTAACTACGTTGTACTATCCTAGCTGATTATAATTTTATAAATGCAATGGAAGTCAAAACGTTTCAGGTATGATTTAATCACCGATAGTAAAATATTTATCTAGTGACGTAGATCTTATTAAGCAATAATAAATTGTCAAAGTGAATCAGCTTTTCGGCGATCGATGACTAAACCTGAATGTGATCACAAATTATAATATAATTTGTACTATTAGTTATTCCGGGGCATTATTGCATCTTGCTATCTACTACGATATGAGGCACAATGGCTATTGTTATGTTTTATTCACCAACAACAAAATCACACATCTTATTTGAACTCCAGCTTGATCTCGCGCTCTCAGTAAAGTTAGCCTACAGCTGCACATACTATGGTGAAAAAATGACTCTAGCTTAATTTAAAATACATTGGTCATGAATATAGTTACAACGTTATAAGCAAGTTCCTAATGATCTGATGTGAATGTGCATTAATTAAAAAAGTCGGTTAAATGTAGCAAATATATTATGTTTGTTACGTTTGCTTTTTTTCACTTAACGAGTCACAAAATATACAGGATCTTAAATTAAAGTAGTAATAATAGTTTATTTTTTATTTTTGTACGAATAGATATAACTATTTGATACTTAAATATCTACTATTATAAGCTGAGCACTTAAAGGTCATTTAGAGCTTGCTTAGCCGAAATAACTATCGCTATGAAAACTCTTATAAAATTAGGTAATTTGTAATTAAGATCCGAAGGCGTACTAACACTAATATTGAGTCTATAACGTTACGTGGCCACGATTTCGATTCACAACTCTTATGATAAAGCTTAATAAAGCTCTTTACATTAATCGAATATTGTTCGTGAATAAATTAACATAAGGCGTTGTTAAAATTTACGAATTTACAATTGTAATGTTACTTAATTAGTTATCTTAGAGAGCATAAAAACGTATTGCAATCAGAAATCGATGTAGATATTAGATTATAATATACTTACAATAGGATCTAAATAGAAAAATTGAAATCGAGATTAAACGTAGTGTGAAACGAGAAAAGTGTTATATAGACCATAGAAGACGAAGTCAGATCGAAGACCACATTGGATTAGAAGTACTTGAGCAACTATTAGTAAGCAGTTTGAGATTTATTGCTTTGCAGAAGCTGAGGCAAGGATGACAATATTTATCTATAATTTAAATATTGACATGCTTAACCTGATGGCTGAAATGCTAATTTATGACTAGTAGTTCTAAGTAAATGTTTAACATTGCAGTGTTGCCATACGAGATATGTTAAATAATTAATTTTAATGACGATATTATATTAAGTACGTTAATCCGCATTTTTTTTCATTGTATTTAGTAAGTTTTTCTTACTTCTATTAGCATTTATTCAAACAAGTGGGTACAAAATAATAAAAAAATTACTTCTCTATTTTTGTAACGTTCATAGGCACATTCGAACATAACCTATTATTGCTTAAATACTAAATAACGGTATTTACTGATATAGCAATGTATAAACTAATAACTATGTTGATATGTTTATTATTACCATACGTTGCATCTATGATAGATGGGCGACATGCCGAGCGATATGACAAATAGCATTTCGTAGCAACAATCAGCCACTTAGCATGCAACACATATATTGAACCTCGTGTGTATGTGAGCCGTCGCCCGTCACGCGTCTCCCATCGTCCGGTCTATATAACACTCGCCGTTTCACTGGCGACGAGGCGGTTTCCTCAACCACCAGAGTCAAGTTCCACCATCTTAATCCTAAACGTCTTCCCGTCAGAAAGATGAAGTACGACACCCATTACCATTGTCACGTATACACACATGCAACACACATCTATATTATTTGTTCCACAGTCATGCAATGTCTGATCGATGCCTGTTGACTCAAAACATTTAACTAGCCACATATTTACAGTAGTCGAAATATAATGTAAGAATTACGATGTAATATCAAATGCAAGGATAAATGTGGTGTGATGTAGTATGTGACCGACGTTGCATGTTAAGAATATTATACAACGACAGATGCGAAATAAACAAAGAAAGCGTACGTGCATAGGTAAGAACATAAAAGTGCAGGAGGACCACTGAAGGTGCATATTAGATAAGTATAGAACATCGATAAGAATAAACCATAATTCTAATACAATAGGATAGGAACTATCTACCTATAAGATTACATATAGATACATACATAGTTAGAGGTTTTAGGCTAAGAGAGGGGAACATAAAAAAATAGGCTTCTTCTTATAGGCGCTTAAATATGTAACATTGTGTAACAATATTCTAGTGTAACAAGTATTTGTAAGTTTATTGTACGATTTCACTCTTTTTACTTAATGATCACAATATGTTCAATTTTATACTATGTATAACCATGAAAATCTTCGCTTCGTGAGTGTAATAACGGTATAAGTTTTCAGCATGTCTTCTAAGCTACTAAAAGAATAACAGAGTAAGAAATCAGGCAGAAGAAGTAACATTCTTAATTAAATTATAAATTATATTCTAGAGGTTCTATGAATACTATTTTTATTACTTAGGTACCTACGTTAGGTCCACAGCCAAATGCGTCGTGTCTGCACGATTGCGTATTGCGATCTACTCGATAAGAATCTTATTATAATAAAGTTACTATGCCTGAAAGTTCTTGTGTGTCGCAAGTGGTGTTCTTAAAAATATTATTTTATATCGTACTGTCCATCTTAATACTAAAAATTTGCTGTAATCCGTAAAATAATGGCAAAACACGTTACGAGCATATTGCGCATTATTCAACACATTATCAACATTAATATTCGGTCAACGGTATAATATTCAATAACCCAACGCGAAATAATCCAATTACAAACTAGCTTAATCCCGTTAGTTTGTACATGTTTGTAGGTTGAAGTTGTTGAATATAATACCTTGAACAAGGCTTGGTTAAAACTTGCATTAAAACCTTGCATTAAATTTAAAGTGGATTATAATTTTTTTGTTTACCTACGCGATAAAGGCAGTTTATTCATTTGTTGATGAATATTTTGTGATCGTCTATAATATACATTGTATTCAATTTAAGTAGATCACCTATTATAATATTATAATCGTAGTTTTTATTAGCCCTCGAGATTTGAAAGAGTTAGGAAATCATGCAAATGTCGACCATAGCCTTGTCCAACCGATATTCGGCGACGAGTTTTAAGACGTTTAAGTGCTTAAAACAAGAGGAAGCTGACCCTGGTCCGGCGCGCGTCGCCTTTGCCGCGCCGGCCCATGCCGTACTGTCACATGGCCGTGTCGGACGAACTCCCCCCCGGCTTCGCGTCCGAGCCGCCCCCGCCCCCGGCCTCGTCGTCCCGCGCCGTCCTGCTGGCCCCCGCCCCGCCCGCAGACAGACCCGTGAAGTCCAATTTGTACTGCATGAAAATCGTACCATTAATAACCCATCGATTGTTACAGTAGAGTTCCCTCTATTTCGCATTTTATCTCAGTTAATAGGAAGCAAAGATGCGAAGTAAAGGAAACCAGAATCATCGTCACGTCTACACCACCGCTAACGCACCCACCGAGAGAAACGCCATGCATACGTACCCATTTTTATTTAACACTTATTACAACAATAATTAGTATGATTTTAGCTTTGGATTAGTTTCAATATAAATATTGAACGACAGCAAAAATGTCGACTCGAAAACTAGCAATAAATCATTAAATAGAAATAGCGGTGGACTTAAAGTTTATAAGTGACTTTATAAACCTTAAGAACATTTATCTTTGATCACACATAGACTAATCTAAATAGTTATTATAAACTGTCATTGCAACATCACATAAACAACATTCATTAATTAGCTATGGGTAAACACCATCAAACAATTCTACACTAATTTTCAGTTAACCACGATGTAGATGTAAAGGCCTCTGATTGTATAAGTACTGTATTACAGTGAAAACAACGTTGTTAGTGAAGTACACAATAAAACTTTAACCACACGTATACCTACATTAACCATTCAATACACTATTTTCACTCTTAAATGTAGATGCTTTTCGTAAATTTGGCTTCCAATACATAGGAACTCTCTCGGGCATACAAAGGGAGTACTGAAATTGTGGAAACAGAATAAAACTTAATTTGGGAGTAAAAAGTAGCGTTAGTGGCTCTTTGGAGTTGTTGATCTTGGTCATATAGAAGGTAAAATCAGAGAATTAAAGATACTAAATTTAGGCATAGGGTAAGATACCACAATTACATGCTTCGATGCTACCAACAAGGAAAGTAACTCAACGTATAAAGATAAATAATTTGAATTCATAACTTTTTTATTGAAAGAATTACCGTAGTGGGTAATTAAGTGTATGGCCCAGATAGTCCTATAATCGATATTATATTTCAGTAATATGCGGATTCGTGAGAAGCACCCGTTAATTAAAATAGGTCAAACGAAAAATAAACATTACGATAAACTCTGACACCAAGAAAAATATACTAAGTATCTCTATATCAATCTAATATCTAAATACTAAGGAAGATTTATTCTCGTAATAATAAGTGTTAGAAAGCTGATTTTTATGCCATAATTTTAAAAGCATATTATTTGAATAAGGTTTACTTTTTCTCGAAAATAAATCTTCATACTGTAAAAACACACTGTTCACCCCCTCAAGTCTAATAGACATCAACGAAAAAATCTTTAAAGTACTTAACAGGTGCAACACTCTGGTGCCTTTTAACCACTCCCATACTCTTCTCCCACGGCAAAGGTACCTAAGGAACATTACGTTCCAATGCACTAAATCTTTATTTTGTCTAAAAAAATCTCTATAGGTTTTTAAAAATGTGCCATGTGTTGCATTTACAATCGAAAATCAAACAATTTATTTAGTGTGTAAGTTATGGCTCACCTTATTTGCGCAGTCGAAACACGTTGTCACAACTTTGCTAATGACATTCATGAGGTGTTTGGTCTCTTGAATGACATTATCAACTTTGCTAAAGGTTGCTGCTCGCCCCACCGTGGGTTCCTTGACCGTAAATTGCAGTTGTTGGACATACGTCGGGACTTTGTCCAAGTGTTCTAATAGCTCCTTCTTGGCTGTACCTGCCGGCACCTTTTCAAAAATATCACTGATAATTTTAATTTTTCTGTAAATATTTATAGTAGTTTGGAACTAATTGCGGTTTAAGAAAATAATTGTACCTGATATGAAAACTGCCGCACAATTTTATACAGTCTATTCGCTTCTTCTGCAAAATATTCTGCTTGCGTAAAAAGATCTTGGGTTGTATTAAGTCGACCTTCACCTTTCGTAAATTGGTACATAGCAAAAGCCATGGAAGACATATTTTTTGCTCTGAAAAGATTTAGGTTTTTGTATGAAAGAATTTAATGATAAGATTGTTGTACTGAATAGGTTGGTAATATACCTCTTTACAATGTCATTATTTTCATCAGCGCCTTGCCATTTCTCGGTTTCCGCATCCATCTCGGAAGACATCATCTTCATTTCTAGTCCCGATTTAGCAATCTTGGCTTGTTCATCGGAATCCAAGCGAACCGCCTTTAAGGGTTTGCTAGTTGTACCATGTTTCTGAAAGAAGCGGGAGGCTCAAAAAGGGATGGAAAACTAGAAGTAATTTTAAAAGGTTTATTTAACTTACCCCAGGTCTAGGTAAACTGCTGTATTGTTGTTTATCGGGCCTCTCGTCAGTTAGGTCTAAGAGTTCCCTGGCAAGGCGAGCAGCGTCTGCAAGCAACCAGGCCCACATATCTACGAACACGTCGAGGTTCTCCCGCGCTGCGGCGGAGCCCGGGTGCGCCGCCAGTGTCCGCGCCGCCGTCACAACTTGAGGACCGTATATCCTCAAATTGATTTCAGCAAATTTTGCACTAACTTGAAGGGTTTCGGACATCGCTATATGCCTAAGCAATTTGCATACCTGTTGAAGTGCCAGTTTGCAACATTAAACATATAAAAGTTTTATTAGACCTAATTATTGGTGATCGTGACATATTTGTTATGACTTCACATAGGGTCTGGTAAAATTACTGAAAAGTGAAAAGAAGACCACATTTCACCAGTAATATTTGTATTTATTTCTTATTGAATGGAAATACTCGTTTATAATCGAGATAAGGCAGTCTTTAATATAATACAAAACTAGCTTAAAAACAAAACAAAACCTGCCTCGATAATATGATCTAATTGCTCATGAAGCTGGCTGGCTATATTGTGCAGTCTCTCTGATTCTCTCTCACCACAGGAACTAGCTAGAAAGTGGAAACAAACAATGTGTGTTATATCGATATTAAAGTTTATTCTAACTTCGCTAGCATTTGCGAACACCTCTGTGATGTGGTTGAATATTTTGGTTAGTAAAATTTGGTTATGAAGTAGGTTACAAATACATGGATATAACAACGATACTTGGTGTACCTACTTTTGCTGGTACTCTGACCTAATAACTTTTAGTTGTTAAACGTATTATTAAACCATTAGTTTTCCATTTTGTTTGCTTTAACTTTAGAATAACCAGTACACACAAGTGTTCGCTGCTCATACAAGTACGACTATACCTAATTTTCGTCGTAGGTTACCTATGTGCGCGAGGTCGGAGGCAAGTTTTCTCGCTTGTTCGGCGAGAGGAGCCAAGTCGCGCGCTTGGTCCCTCGCGGCGGCGACCAGCGCGCGTTCCAGCTCCGCGGCCGCACTGGTCGCGCCCGCACACGCGCTTTCCAGTGCAGCTAAAGTCCCACTTACGCCCTGTTCCTCCTAAAATTGCGGTCTTTTTACATTTTTATGCACTGCAATTTCAAGATTTTTTTAAGTAACTTGCACAAGATAATTACAATAATGTAAATAATAAATTGTTATGCGACTTATGCGATTGTTATAAGACTTAAGATTGCATCAGTAAATAGGTTTTTAACCTTTCAAATTGACTAGATAGACATCCAAAATATTACTTACTAAGGATACAGCGACCGACACTAATCTCTCTAATTCATACGCTATTCTTTCGGCCAGGGCAAGTATTCTTTGTCGGTGTTCGTGCGAGGTATAGGCGGAGTCGGTGAAGTCGTGTGTGCGTTCGACGAGCGCTCTCAGGGTTGACGCCAAGGCTCTTCTTCTGGGACCATCAGCACCACCGCGCGCCCTTGCTGCGCGGACCTGCGTCGACAACCCTCGCAGGGCACCTAATGCAGTTCCAGCTTCCCATTGAGCTGCCTACCAAAAATCCAATATGCGATCTATTGGTGCTTCATAACTGATTAGGTATGATTAAACCATCTCGACAACTACATAAATCATATACGGTGTTGCGTACTGGGTGATTTAAAAATCATTCAAATGACCTGTTGGCTGTCTGGAATGGTTTAATTATACAGGCAGTAACATGCATTTTAAAAATAGAATAAATGAATTAAACTATTTTTGACCATTATAAGCATTTCTAAATTGATTGCCTTTTACAGTACATTACTTCATCACACGCGATAGCTTTTAAAATGTTTATTATTGAACAAAATGGACGAAACGTATAAAATTATATACGTATATAAGAGAGAACGTGTAGGTTTAGTGTTACGCGTAAGCTAATCTGCCTATTTAAAGATTTACATAATTTGATATATTTTTGAGGCACGAAGCGTTGACTTAGCTTATGAGTTTGCCAATTTAGCGTGATTTTGCACTGTTGAATAGCTATTTCGCATACGCCTGAATAAATGAGGCAGGTAGGTACCTTTTTAAAAACTTGTAACTGAAGCATAGCATAAATGTGGAGAATGCGATGGAAGATTTAAAAATTCTTTCCTAATAATTATTATAACTATGCTTCCCCACTCTCTAAGAAATGAAATATTGAAACTGCATTAATTAGTTACATTACTATTCACATTTCAGAAGTTTGGGAGAGCATTATCTAAAGTGGCTTGTACAAGCATTATGTACATTACTACTAAAAGTACGTGTGTTGATTTGAAAAAATAGAATAATATTTTGTTTTACCTAAACAAATTCTTTATACCTGTTCTTGACTGTCCGAGAAAGGTTGCAACTACAATAAAAATAAAAGTGTTTATCTTAAAAGATGGAAAATAAGATAAGTAAAATAATGAAAAGATTTATAGCTTGTAACTCATGACACACTTAAAAAAGGTGAGATAAAAGAGGTGATTTAAAAGTTGAAAAATAATATTAAGTGTAATGTATAAAGTTTAAACACGCAAGACGTAACCCAGATCTTTGTCCATCGGGTCAACTGTATTAAAGATCATTATCTCGTAAATAAGGGCAAAGCCAACGGAATAAACCTGTCTGAAGAATTTATACCAATGTTGTTACTTTGAAGAAATTTAATCATATATCTACAAACAGAAAACAAGTCACTACATATCTATTTATTTAATCAGATATTATACCTTTTCGTATACCGATTTTGTTATGCCACTAAGTTTTACTAATATCACACATAAGATAAAAGTAGGTACTAAGAATAAAAAAATAATACCACTCGCATGATGGCTATGCAAATGGTATAGTCTAAACCTTACTGAAATAGACATCGCCCAACTTATTTCCTATTCGGGATACTAAACAGTTCTACCCTTTCTAAATATTTAAATAAAGGCACTTGTATTTATAGCTGAAAAATATTAAAACTCAAAGTAAAAACTATTAAACATCTACCACGTAAACGTTAAAATGTAGATAACGTTTATCTACAGCCTACGTCAATCTCATACATTCGTAGTCTATTCTATTGAACGCTACGCTAACAGAAAGCCACTTGACTAGGGGGGCTGCTCTTTTAAAAAGAAGTGAAAATAGAAAATAATTAATGTTCATCTACAAAAATATAACAATCACTATACCAACGGAATTAAGTAAATGAACACATCTGAACACTTGTTATGTAACGTAATATTTGAACGGAAATAAAGGTGCACTGATAAAAATTATCTAGTGTGCATATAATTTCAATATTGATAGGCGTAAAGTAATTACCTACCTATACCTAAACAATCGGATATTTAAATTATCGGTAAATAAGCCATGCAGCGTGGTTTAAAGGGAAGATTTTGACTCTACAATTTGCAAGATTACGATTCATAATACCTATCTATCTTATATGTACTACTTCGAGGTCAAAGATAATAATCGAAAACCGTTACCTAATTGTATTTGTTACGAGAAGTCTTTATTCTATACTAATAGGTGTCATTTAAATTTTGTGTCAAATCTTTCATGCAAAACAAACGTTCACTTAAATAGTATTGTTCAGGCGTGAAAAATAAAGCGTGTTATTGTAGCGCATTACATTAAACTCAACCTGTTGTATCGTGGGAGCTTTTATAAGCCTCAGTCCTATTCATCAAGTGGAGATTTAATACAAAACGTCGTACTCTGTGATTAGAACGTAATTATATGAAGTCAATAAAGGTGTTACGTTTACGACCAAATGTTATACGGGAAATACGTCGCAAAAGTATTTTTTATAGTTATTGGAGCGAAGCCAGTGTTTAAATCAATTTGTGTGCACGTAAGCGCCATATTCAGTATTCACGACTGTTGATGTGTTTATGAAGGTCCTACGCTTTTACGTTCTCTAGGCGGCTATCGTGATAGTATTTGGTTTTCGATCAAAATTTATTTTCACAATAAAACTTTAACCCATGTATAATTTACTCATTTATCGATTATTCAGAATTAAAATATATATATAAGTACCTAGTAAGCTCTGCAATAATTTAAAAATGTGTATAAGATGCAAAAATAAAGTGCAGTAATAAAAAATAACGAGATAACGCGACATTATAACAATTTGACAAAGTTTTAAAAAAGCTCATTCAAATTTAGTATAAGAAGGCTCACCTGCTCTTTATCACGAGAGTAGGTTACCTTAATAAATAAATTGTGAGGTAAGTAATAAGTATAATTTTTCGTTCGTCGTTATACGTAAAAAGTTCTTACATAAGTAGGTATATTTATCATGCTACGCAAAAACATTAAGTACGTATTTACTGTGCAAAATATTTTCCATATCCACCAATTACACTAGATATTCAAAGTATATTCCAGATAATTTAACTCACGCGTAACTTTTTTCCAAATCTGTTGTTAATAAAAATAGTGAAACAGTATAAATGTTTAATCAGACCTCTTGTGATTGCTCCTCGTGACCGGGCAGACCGTCTCGAACTACGTAATGTATCAGGTCCATAGCCCGCCTCATTTGACAAAATACAGTGTCACGGTTTTCCCTCGCAGAGGCGCTCCCTGGATGCCTTAAACACGTCTACAACAAATAAAATAATAAAAATGTGTTATGTCGACATAGTATTACATTATTATCTGTAATTAGACGAAATATTGTTGGTAGACCAGTTATGGAAAAAAAAGTGATGACAGATACCGACATTTTTTATCGTTATGATACTTATTTATCCCTTTATAAATATGTATTATACATATGACTTCTGCCTTTTCCACGTAAACATAACGTGGTGTTTTAAACGAAGAAATAATCCCACGTTTTGAATTTTCCAGACTGAATTCACACGAAAAATTATATGAGCAATACAATTATGTCTGACAAACTTTGTTTCCCCAACAAAGGAATTCAAACTGTTTCTATATCGTATCTGGCTGTTAATTACATGCAATTGTAGCTAATACCTTCACAGGATTGCGGTGGACAAAGAGAATTGGGTTACGTAACTTGGATCAATGTCCACTGGGGTTTTTCCCCCGTATAATTTACAAGTAACATTATTCAACCTGACTAATCACCCATTTCCGCGTTTGTGTACCTATGTATTTTGTACAACTTACTATGTACTAACTATAATATAATTGGGATGAATTTTATTACTAGAAGTGTTTTAATCATGATGCTACATTTTTAGCTTAGACTCAATCTTAATCGGATATAAATTGAATTATTTCTTATTTTTATTATTTATTAATCAAGTATAGGAAATAAATCTATGAGATACTAGTCCATATACAGTCATACACATAATAAATGGATATATTCGAATGTATACCGTGTGTAAAGGCGCATGAATGTCTGTAGTAATTCAGCTAAGACTTCATTTTCATTGGATTGAAAGAAACGTAAGTATTTGTAAGAAATAAGGTATTTGTATGAGTGCTTGGGTAAAAGCTCTGACAAATTAAGGCCTGTAAGGGCGGGCAGCTGTAAACGCGCCCTCCGTAATCTCGAGTAGCCTAAGCCTTCCTTTGTTCTCTAAAATATATCTCTAAATCTTTTTAAATCTTATAGGTAAGTATATATCATACAAAAATTGTATCGATTTCCATTCCGTTAATTTTTTGCCCATTTCAAATCTTAATAATGTCGCAACCTGTTTATAAGCTTCCATTTTAAAGAATAATAATTAAATGACGACTCTGAAGCACAATTTTAATTGTCCAAGAGTATTATTTAGCAAAAATTTAATTAGTTACTTGGCACTTTGTGAAACAGACTCTTGAATAAACCTTGAAATTGAATTGAAAGCTAGGCGTTAAAAGCTCTTTGTCACTGGAATATTAAGTATTGTGTTTGAATGTAAAATTTGAAACCATGTATGGAGTTTTTTTTATATTAGCTTGTTGACATACAATTTTATTGTTGATTATAATTAGAACATATGATACGCAGAAATAAATAAAATTTCAAAATTTCAGTACAAAAATAGAAGGTAGGTACTAGCACTAACAGACAATCAAAATGGTAAATAACAATAACTTATAGTTTGATTATTACGAGTTGATTGTCCAGGAAATAATCATAGACAGTAGAAACATTGTTGTCACCAACAAAGAGCCCGAGTCCGAATTGGGTTGATCCCACATAATTGATGACGAAGGCCTCTGAACGGTTCTAATTTGCAAGAGATGCGCATTCGACATTCCAATGGGAAATTTATGGCAACCCAAACCCTTTAATAACTGTTTCCTACGATTAATATTAAATAAAATTTCCACAGGCCTTCATTGAAGACGCTCTGTTGATTTATTTGAAATGGTTGTGAGGACTTCAAAAGTTAACGGTTTGAACGTAATTTGAAATAAATCAATTTGAGGTTAGATTTAAGTGAGTTGATGAAAATTTAAACATGTTAATATGGAAATGGAAAATTATGTTTAGTATAACTTTCCCACGTGATGTATGATTAATTAGAGAAATAAAATTTCAAGCTCCCATTCAATTTTGATGTGTCTTCTATTATTAGGAATGGTTCTTTACAAATAAAAAATTCAAAGAGTTTCATTTACACTTTTATAAGGAATAGAAAAATACCTATCCTAGAATGTTTCCGATAATTTGATAGTCTATAACAGAGTATAAATTATATTGAACACATACCTTTGATGACGTAAGAAGCATTAGCGTAGATCGCTCTAGAACATTCCTCGCTGCCGCCACTTGTGCTCTTCGTCTCTCGTCCCTGAGGTCAGCCCTCCGCTCCGCCGTGAGCCTCGCCAGCTCCACCATACTCCCGCCGAACTCCGTGAAAGCTCGCACGAATTCTGCAAAGTTGGACACCGACTCCAGACGATCCAATGAACGTGCCACCTGCCCATATGTACAGAATTCACAGTCAAGTTATAAACTAACTTTGGAGTTTGGACACTTTATGCATGCAGTTTCCTGCTAGCGTAACTATGACAGAAATTTTCAACCGTGTTAGTTTAGCATACTTTACTTGGTAATAATAGGGAACAGAGATAGGTATATAACTTAAAAAATATATGTAACTATATTTTGGAGTTGTAAAAATATCATTTTAATGCAAAGGGACTTAATAGATGATAAGATTAAGCTTTGATTGAAAAAAATATAGATCTATTTGCCATGACTTTGCTTAGTTTGTTAAATAGTTGAAGTGAGATTATTAAAAATAATATTTTCAAAGTTACGACACCTATAATGGGAAAAAAATGAAATTTTTATTAAATAAAACCTTTAAGAAATGTATTCATTGTTTCAAAATAACAAAAAAGCGAGGAACTTTTTTCTCACCTTTCATAGCGTTTGCTAAAGGTTAATTCTTTACTGCTTTCTTGTACTAAATAGGTTTAAGTCGTAACAAAATCCAAGTGAGTAATAAAACGTGGAATATGCTTAAATGTATTTCATACATGTGAGGAAACATGAAAATAAATCAGTTAACATATTCGACGTTCGCGTGACTCGATGTAGCGTTTAGTCGTGACAAAATAATCGTCAATTCGGAGCTCTACTGCTTTATTGGAGAAAAACTTGTAGATTACACACGATAAGACTTTATACAACTTTCCTCGCGTAATTCTATTTTACTAATTCTATAATGAGTATAATGACTAAGCGTAGAATTGTAACTTTAGAATATACTGCTAGCTTACTTATATTTTATGAACAGATTCCTTTTTCTCTGTATTTTCGTTTTTTTTACATAAAACATTTAAAAAATATTGTGTATCAAGTAAAAGTAATGATGAAAATAAAGTCGAGCATGGAAAAGGGAAATAATCCTAACGGATCAGAGAATATTAATATATGATAATTTTCTAAATTGTAATCGCTGTACATGTTCTGACGTTATCTGATCAACGTTCATATGCCGTCCTATTTCAAAAGGAGCTAGGCAATGAAATATTCGTAGCGATGTAAGTACACCTAACCTAACCTTATCCTTAGCTAATAGCAATTGCCGCACAACCACCATATCAGCCAGCAGCAGGACCCTCGTGACCGCGGCGAGGAGGCCGCGCGCCGCCGTCACCATGCCCGTGCCGTCTGACCCTGTGCACACGCGTTCGATGGCACGACCTGGTTACAAAATATAAATTTAATAATCACTTAATACAATAGAAAGAAAGCTTATTTAACCACACCATCTAATTGAAACAAAAATATAGATATTCATACAGTGGAACATAGAGCCACATCCTTTTTGGAAGTTGGATAGAAAAATGTTTTTCTCATAATTAATCGGTGTGGTGCTTAAAGAGTAACTACTTGTTACAGAGCCTGCAAAGAAAAATATAGTGACTCTATCAGCTAATTTTGATTGTATTTAAAAGGAATTTTAAAGCTCTCTTTTGTCGCCAAAATTTAAGTTGAAGAGAGAAAAATAGTTACCTATTGCAAAAAATCGCGAAGTTTTCGTAAGACGGCAATAAATAAAGACAATACGACCGTCTTTTGGTGTAGTGGATGAACCACGTGTTTGTCATTGTGAGTTCATCACAAATATCAAAAGTCAGTCTGGTAGCTTATAGAAGCTTATATAGTATGACCTAGTTGTTTATATTCATGGAAAGCAGATCGATTAGTATATCAGAGCTATTAATAATTTTATCTACCCTAGAGACAAGGATTTATCGGTGTAAACAATAAGTAACAATCAGTGAAAATTTATACATATTTCTGGCGCTTTTTTTATTCATTTAACAAATTCGAATAGCAGGTAATTAATAATTGAGTAAACTTTATGTTATACAGGTATGGCAGCATGAATTTTGTATATCGAGTGCGTTATTATACCTACCTATATGAAATTTTTCATATCTCTACAAAAACTTTCAATAACCGATAGCATTACATTTGTTTCCATCAAGCGATTGATTTACAATTGCCATAGACCACGCTATGATAAGAATCAATTCCATGATACAGGCTACAGTTTCATTTGCGTAGTTTCGATAAATTACACTGTAGAAAATGTCATAAAGTAGGCAAACACCGTCAAAAATAGCTCGCAACTTTAATTAATGTAATAAGAGAGCTGTAATTTATTGCAACATCTTGGCAACAAAGAAGACTGTACCATTCACTCGCGTTATTACATTCTTGTGATCAATAATTAAAGGAACTTAGAGTAATTAAATATACTACTACATCTGTACAGTAAAAAAGGTTTTTTTGGTCTAAATCACTTAAAGAAATGTTGTTATAATAGCTTTTTACGGGAGGTACTACTAATAAAGATAATTTTAATTTTATTTTAATTCAACCCTTTTCCCGAATATAATAATTGGGGAAATGGGTTCCGTCAGTTGCAGGGATCAGATATTTTATAGGTTCTAAAATAAGATATGTCCCAGTACAACGAGGAGGCTAACAAAAGGGCTTTAGTAGTCTATAAATAACAGGGCAGTAGGGTTGAACCAAAGTAATTAAAACTCAGAGTTGACAATAAAGTTTATGTTTAAATATCTTTTAGGAATAAGCAAAGCAGGCAAGTGCAGTTCACTAGAAGACTGTCCTTAGGATGAAATTAGTAGGTACTTTCTTGGTATAAATTGTCTGCTTGAGAAAATAGGTTTAAATTTAGGTCTACTTCCAAAGTTGGAGCTAAAAGCTAAGAGTTAAACTTTAACAAACTTCAACTACTTGAATAAACCATGACTTTTAGTTCCGGTTAAAAGCAAAATTATGTTTATGAAAAAGTCTCGTCGTAGGGTAGATAAAATAGTCGTAGAGCCGAGGTTTTCTTGGTTTTTAGTGGGAACTTACAAAAAAAGAAAATGAAGGCTGTAATAACTTGTCCGTAAAGAAAATCGATCAAAAAGGTGCGTAATGCAGATACATACGTGCCATACCCCACAAGGGGACATGGGACTTCACATAAAAGACTAGTTGCATTACGTCTTGTGAAAAAGAAATTAATTCGAAAAAAAAAAACATATTAAAATGGAACTTAAGAAATGTAGGTTAAAAATTAACGGGTTGAAAATCATTTGCATAGCTTTTGATATCGCTTACGGCTCGTTGGAGCGGCAGTAACGCTTAAATAGGATTAATAACCCGAATCAGAATATGAAACTTGAATATTTCTTATTTTACCTACAACTTTTAAAAATAGCAGTAGGTCTGATATAAACGAAAGTAATCTCTATCACCCGTGCCAACCTTGACCAAATAAATCGTAAAATCCTCTAAACAACGAAAGGTGAACGAACGGTATCAAAATGAATTTATCTAAAACGGTCGTTGAGGAAGATCTATTTAAAGACGCAATACTTCTTAAAATGAGCTATTAACGAAATCTCGAAGCAAATGATTAGCTACTAAATTAAGAATCTTCAGAAGTATTTTATCTTTACAGCCTACGAGAAGGTAGATGAAAAGGACGCTTAAATTTATTTAAATATCTAATTTAGTAACAACTCCCCGCAGTGGTGTTTTGTATGATACCGCCTCGAATAACTACACCTAGTTCAGCCTTAAATTTTGCAGCGGTAATTTAGGTATATAACTTTGCGAAAGCTGAAGTTATAAGCTCTCTGTGCTCGCAGATAATCGTGTTCTCTCAGTTAAGTGCTACTATCTTACTTATGTTTGTAACTAGGTAACGCACGCGACATACCCGCTTTCCCTTATATAATTTTTGGGAGTCGGCAAATCGTATTCTTTTTCTCCAAAAAGTGCACTAATTTTTTTTAGATAAGATGAGTTATCCATCGGTGAAAGTCTCGTCAATAGTAACTATAGAATTAGAAGAAGTGTGTTATATAATAAATGCTAATTATTATAGAAACACTAGTAAAGTATACTTACACGTTTTAATTAAAAGTGAATTAATTTTACAATCACAAACATTTCCATTTTATTTACTAGTAGGTAGTCGTTAACTGAAAACACCTTACAATTAATATAAGTTATAACAGAAGCACCTGGTACGAGCTAAATCGCTGTAATTTATTAAATATTGAAGTACACTTAAGATAGTAGGTACGAAAGAATAAATAGGCCAATGGAGAGTCGGTCTCCTGCACTGGTCTTATTTTTCTTTGTTTATTTTACAGACTTGTATCAGTTTTTATAAGTATATTGATTTAATTCGATAAATATTGTTTATGTAGCCGATGATAATATGTTGTTTCCAAATTATTTTAATACAACGGAAGCTTCAAATGTAGATTAGATTGGTCAAACAAAATATCGAAAAATCACATCCCACTACCAAATCGTAAAATACTTTATACGAGCTGTGAGAGAGTAAGTTCATATATCATTTTTGACGTTTGGATAACATCACAATATCCATACTAATACAGGGTGGCTCTGAAATACGTTGACAACTTATTTTACGATTTATTTTATTTTTCTTTTACACAGTGTAACGATGACTACTAAATAATAAAAATACAGTATTATTTTAATGTAAATATCTATTTATTTTCGAAATAACCACCTTTAGCTTTAATACAAAGACTTAAACGTTTTCTGAAGTTTTCGACGATTTTCCGTACCTCCTCTTCAGATATTTTGTCCCACTCACAAGTAAGTGTTGCCTTCAGCGCGTCTACACTTCTGTATGAAGTTGCACAGGCCCTCGCCTCTAGAATTGATCATACGCTGAAATCCATTTGATTAAGATCTGGTGAAAATGGAGGCCATTCCTTGGAACTTATGAACTCTGGGAAATGGTCCATACATCACTACTGCACATTTGAAGCCCTGTGAGATGGAGCAGAGTCCTCTTGAAAAGTCCACGGTTGGTCAACGAAGTGCTGCTAGCTCCAAGGAAGAACCACACTCTCCAAAATATCGCGTCAGTATATTTCTTTATTCATTTTCACACCTTTTTTTACGAAAACGAGAGGAGTTTTGCCTGTTGAGCAAATGCCACGCCAAACCATGACTGAAACCGGTTTTTGCCGATGGGGAATAATTGCTGTGGCTCCAAGGCGACTAGAAGAGTAAACTGTATCGTTTTGGCGGTTATGAGACTGCTCAATTTGAAAAAAAAGTGTGTGCGTGTAACCTTTACGCGCGATTGAAGTAAAACTTCTGTGGCGTTGACGACATATATCACTGAAATGATTAAATATTAACTTAAATAAATAAATATTATATTATAATTTAATTATATTTATTATTCATGTGCTTTACAAAGATTATTTAAATGTTATATTAATATTATTCATTCGAAACAGGTAATTGAATGTCATCATAATTTCTTACGTACGAAATTATAGGTTTGTGGTAACTATAATGTGAAACATAAATTTTACTCTCTAAATTTGCTACTTTTCTTGAAAATACAGCATCTATCGTTGTACCGAAACGCGTTGTTGAATGAAGTCGAGAAGTATTCATAGATAAATCAAATTTTTCTTCTAAAAAATCAATTAACGGCTGAGATTCCTGAGAGCGAAAAACAACATTAAAATCTCCAGTTAGAATCATCGGTAATTCATGATAATTACTATTTAAAAGTCGAGAACCTTCAATTGTGAAGTGAAGTAATTGCTGATGAATAAATTTTATGATATTTGTCAGGCTAGTATTTGTAGAAATATAAATAACAACGATAATCACAGGTTGGTCATTCGTATTAACACATCGAACCAAGGCGATGTCACCAATTTGTGAAACCTCATCGGAAATTTGTGATAATATAGTTGGTGAAATATTTTGAATTGGTGTTACATTGTTCAGTGTATCTGTAGATGAATGATATACAGCTACTCCACCAGCAGTTGAGTTGGGTCGTTTGTATTGGGTAACGCAATAAAAAATTTCAATAAGAATTTGTTCGTCATTTTTCATCCAAGTTTCGGAAAATAACAGCAATGTGGACCTTTTTAATACTTTATCATTCAGATCAGAAACATGAGCACGTAAACTTTGGCAGTTGAAGGAAAATAGTGTAATGTTACTCTCATTTACAAGGTTATATAATTCTTCCTGTTGTGTTATTAGGCGAGAATTTGAAAGTCTTTCAAATTCACACTGTAAATCAACTATTCCCCCTGGACGCTTTCTTCCATGATAAAATTTGTTGTCATCGGTGTTTGAGACAATGAACAATCCATTTATATCAGTTACTCGTGATAATGCTACATATAACAGCTGCTGACTGTGACTTTTATTGTATTCATAAACGATTTGATCAAAAGTACCACCTTGAGACTTATGTATTGTAAGCGCACAAGCAGATACTAATGGAAAGTGATTTCTCTTTGCAAATATTGTCTTATTTCTATTCATTGGTACAGATGACGATCTTCATAAAATTGGGACTGCTGTTCTACTAATGTTTAGGGTTTGAATATGATGGGCAGCTTTTTTCCTAATTTTCTCTCCTATCTTACCAGGAAACTCAAGCCATAAGCGTATGATGTTATCACTGTCATCACGTTCAATATACACTAACTTTCCAACACAACCGTTGGCTAAGCCATCAGATACATCAATATTGGTTGTAATAATGTAAAATTTGTTAAGAACTAATATGATTTCATAAGGCGATCCTCCTGTATCAATAACTGAAATCATTTTATGAAATTGTTGGCGTACATATGCTTCTTGTTCAACTGAATGACAACCTATATACATATCTGTTGCTATGGATACTACTTTGTCTTCAGCAATATTTAAAATAGATTGATTATAATCCGCAACATGTTTATTTTTATTTTTAATTTACTTATTTTAAAAGTAATAAATAAACAAGTAGATATATTTAGAGATTTTCAAAAAATTTTGCAATTTAAAATAATGTTTTTAAAACTGTTGAATTTTTCATTCACTTTGCTATTCACAATTGATCCGTTTGAAAATTTGAAAATAAATAATCCTAATTGATTATGATATTTGCCACTAGCTGGCGTATAAGTCAAGAAGCGTGTAGTATATGACATATACTTACAACCAATCAGAATTATTATTTTTAAATGGCGGAAACTACACAGCGTTACTTCCGTCAGAAAAAAAATCTGAGTTACTCCCTAGTCGCGCCTAAAGAAGTTTTACTTCAAAAATTTTTCATCTGTGAAAAAAATATTTTTCCACGCTTTACCAGCGGAGCGCGTTTTCAGTAAGCGACATCTTTCAATGCGTATTTTTTTATCTTTATCATCCAACCGCTGCGCTTTTCGCAGCTTGTATGCTGTCAACTTGAGCTCATTTTTAACAACTCGTTGTAACGTTGAATGACTTACACCTAAATCTCGAGCCATTTTTCTTACCTCGGCTTGTGAATTGCGGGTCAATCTTTGTTTGACGATATGTCGAAGCCTAGGTGTCCTCACAGTTATTTTTCGGCCTCTTCCCAGACGGTCACCAATATGGCAAAGCTCATCGTAGCATTTAATAGTAGAAGAAACTAACTGCCGACTGATACCGAGAAGTCGCACTATCTGGCACTGCCACTTACCAGCCTCATATTAGGATATTATTGTACCTCGTTGAGCAGACATAGTAAAAAATGACTAATTTTTAATTTTTTCTCTTCACAAATAACGTTAAGTTGGCGCCAAAACTTGTGAAAATAATAATTGAAAAACAATAGCAACGCAGCATGTCCCATTTTTGAAATTTATTATTTTGAAATTTGTCAACGTAATTTAGAACCACCCTGTATTATAAATGCGAAAGTAACTCTGTCTGTCTGTCTGTTACTCAATCACGTCTTAACTACTGAACCAATTTGCATGAAATTTGGTATAGAGATATTTTGAAACCCGTAAAGGAAATAGGCTACTTTTTACCCCGGGAAATAGGATAGGTTTTATCCCGGAAATCCCACGTGAACGGAAATATGCGGGTTTTTCTTTGACTGCGCGGGCGAAGCTGCGGGTGGAAAGCTAGTTCGAAATAAATTTACAACATTTTTCAACAAAGATGAAAAATCACTCATGTTATTTGTATTCCTTGAAATTTTATGATGACAATTATATGACGGCTACGTACAAAACTCGTATTATGGATACTATAACTCGTTAAATAGTATATCATTTCGATATTCAATTACCGATAACTTTAAATAATTTCATGTTGGGGCGTACAAAGGCATAAAACGAACCCTTTTGTCAAAGATAAAATGGCAGTAAGAAAGTCAATGAGCCATGCGTATGAGAAATTTTATTTTATGGACGGTCTATATTTTGCTAAAGCTTCTACCCTCAAATACACCTTTGACCTAACATTTTTGAGTATGTCAAGAACGTCAGTAAACGTTGAGACGTTTTTAATTAATTCTCGTAAGGTCAGGTGGGGTAAGAGGGTCACTGGGGGAAGAGGGCCTAGAGACCATAACTAGTAAACCGAAGCGTTTATGACTATGTACTTTCCGTCGATAAAAAAGTGAAGGCGAATTAGTTTGAGCGGTTTTGAGTAGATGTCGCTACGTAGCACAGACATCACAAAAAATGTAAACAAATTTGACAGTTGCGAATTCGGTTAACACCAAGTTGGCTCGTTTTTTTGCGAACCCATATTTTAGTGATAAAAGTGTGCTAGAAATATTTTAAATATACTGATACACGGAGAAAACTGTAAGTATTTCTTTTATTAATCATTTTAGTTAAGAAACAACTAAATATTGTGAGTTTCTTTCGCTTGAAAATCCTAGACTTCAAAAACAATAGCTGGGGTAAGAGGCTCACTATTGACGGTGAAAGAGGAACATATGTTTCTCTTCCCCCGTGTGAGGGGTGACCAACATTTTGATTAATTTATAATTATATGTGGATAAAATGAAAAGAAGTGACTGACTGTTCTGTACCTATTACAATTTTAAATTATAACTAAAAATTTTTCGCTCATGTGTTTTTTTTATATTTTTTTTTATTTAATAGGCGGGCAAACGAGCATACGGATCACCTGATGTTAAGCGATTTCCGCCGCCCATGGACATTCGCAACTCCAGAGGAGTCACAAGTGCGTTGCCGGCCTAAAGGATTATGCCTCCTGAGTCCTGTGCCAGTAATTACTTCAGGGCCTCATCTCACCACCAAACCGAAACACAGTGATGCAAGCACCACTATTCGCCAAGTTTCGCTAAGTTCGCCTGTCTCAAAATTCCAGAAATTCCAAAGAATTTCTTTTGGATCAAGAAGATCATTTATATTTTTAACTGACTTCTTAAAAAGGAGAAGGTTCTTAATAGATGAATTAAAATACTGATTCGCAATATTGATCTCATCACATAGTGCCATTGTTATTTTTAAAGAGTAACTAACTAGGAAAACTAGTTAGGGACAGACTGTTTACCATTACTATGTATGATTAAATAAAAATAGAATTATAACTAGTCGACTTCTTTTTAGTTTGCCACCCCTGATCGAACCTGTATGTCCCTCTTACCCCGAATTGATGTATTCTTGTTTTTTATTCCAAATTATACCTTATTTCATCGACATTAAGATCTAATATTGACCAAAGACATTCTATCTACAAATTAACGAACATTTAGCAACGAATATTTTAATTCAAACTCCAATCTTAGGAAATACAATGACTGTCCCTCTTACCCCTTGTAAGGGGGAAGAGGAACGATTACTCAATCTTGACATTAATGTCAATATCTTCGTAAGAACTGTTATTAGAGTAATGACATTTAGCCTACGGGAAGCTAATACATAAAGGTAAGTTCTGTGTGTTTCAAACATCTTACAAAGCTATAAATGTTGTTCCTAGCAGTCAAAATATTTTACTGAAAATGAAATATGTTCCTCTTACCCCACCTGACCTTATATTTTCATTCAAAGGTACTCGAGAAGTTCTTGCTCTTAGACCTCTTCATACATTTCATTCACTAATGTTAATATAACGTAAAAAGGTCGCAAGGCGTGATCCACATTTAATGTAAAAAGGGAAGAAATCTGTATTTACTTTAGTATTGGCCAGGTCGGGTGGGAGCTGGTCCCGTCGGTCCCCTCGCCACCCACTGCACAGGCCACAGGTGCGGTGTAAAGCCGTTTTATGGCACTTTAAATAAACGCACAAATTTAGTTTCAGTGCACAGCTGTTACCGAGATTACCATTAAAATAAATCCTTTAGAATCAACCTGTTTTAAAACTATGTTTGTGTCAACTGTTAATTATTATCAGTCGAGTATTATATTGTTATTCGGTTTCATGTTATTCGCATATTATACAATTTAATTTACATTTCCGCATCGAGTAACTCTTAGTAAGTTTTAATGCACAAATAAAACCATACTCATGAAATGTTTTATTGGCGTTTTATTTAATTTCCACGTTTCAGTAAAGCCCGCTGCTGAATACTGATGATGCGATTTATATGATTTATGGATATTGTATTTAAATATCACATACTTACTCAATAAGAGTTTAAAAAAATGTATGCGTGTACTAGAGTACACACGTAAGAAGTGAAACTTCTTTATGACCTTAAAAATGTCACGAGTATGGCGTAACGCAAAAATGTCACGCGTACGGCGTAACGCAAAAATGTCACGCGTACGGCGTAACGCTAAAATGTCACGCGTACGGCGTAACGCAAAAATGTTACACTAAATTTTTGTCCAACCCCGATAAAGAAGTTTCACTTCAAAAATCGAAATATTCCACACCACTAAATCGTCGTGAAAAATCCGATGTGTTGTGGAGTATAAAGATAACGAAATGTGGAACTACAAATTTGTCATATCAATTATTTATATTAATATTGATTGTATGATATGATAAACTTATACATTAAACTCCTTCATCACAGTCACTTTTTAGCAATTTTCTGTGCTTTAAACAATGAATTCATCGCAGAATTTCATCCAGAAAGATTTGAAGTATATAATGTTTACTGACGCTCGTGTTCACTCTCAAAATGAAGACGAGCGTTCCAAGGAATCATACATAATATGACAATATGTACATTTTACATAGTAACTAAGCATTCGAAATATATAAGCATATTTCTGACGCAATCGAGTAAAATAGGATATAAGTCTGCACAATAAATCTCATCTCAAAACTGAACTCACAGCCCCGATTGTAATAGAATAGATTTAATATATTAATTTCAAAGATTTATGATTATGTTTTTCACCTTTAGAGTGGAACTACTAAAAATATATTCTGAATAAAAATATGCTTTAAATTTAAACTACTTACTTGTATGTACTAGTCTTGTACTAGTCATATGAATGACGATACACTAAAAATAATATAAAAAGACATCGAGTCTATCTGAATATGTAGAATGTAGAGCGACATTAAAATACCGATAGGTATATCGTGACGTTTCAATAGCTACCTATAGATTTTTAATAACATTCTCCCGAGTTTTATGGTTGAGGAATATTTGATATTTCGTTTCCGAGCAGTATTTTTGATTTCACGCGGGAATCAGGTGTAAAAGTAGGTTACGAACGATATATCTTCTTGGAATAACTTATCAAGCGTTAAAATATTTCATATGGTAACACTCTATGATCACGAATAATGCTAGAAATAGATTGTGAAAGGTTTTGTTGAGAAGACAAAACAAGTTGGCAATTCAAATCAGTAATAACTTATCTACATATTGATATTAAGCTGATATAATTTTTAATGTTAATAAAAAAACAGGTCGTATTGCAGATGGGCTAAAATATAGCATGCATCGCACACTCCTTTATTTCACTCGAAATAAAAGCTGTTGCCGCGTCTATAAAAATGTACCAGCACACAACCAGCACTCGTCACTAATGAAAATAAGTGGGCTTCTACCTTTACATACATACTTGCGTTAGAATTTTCTGAATATTTTTGTATTCTCTCAAGCGACGTTAAATTTGCCTGCATACCACAAAGTTAGCACGGTATATGCGTTCACATCCCACTGAACCTTATCTGCAAAACGCTGCAGTATTGACGCAGACTGCGGTAAAACCATATCGGTTTTACCAAATATCAATCTCCATAAATACATTCGAAGCAAATGTATTGGAAGCTACTAGAACTGCGAATTCGAAAGGCGTTTAGCATTTTCGTGACAGTTTATTTTATCTGATACAAAATACAAAGAAAACTAATAAAATGTATAGTATTAACTTTGAATTATATATTACATTTAGATTGTATCAACTGTGATGAAAATTATACATCATGAATTTTAAATTAGAAACAGAAATTAAAGAAAAATTTGAGACGAGTTATCCCAAGCGGAATAAAAGGGCGATCCTTTCGTTATAAAGTAAGGGTAACAAAATGGAAATATTTATTCGAACCCTTTTAAGGTCATTGTTGAATAACTGAGCAGTGACCTAATTTAATTGGATAAAAATTTTACTCCTACGTATTTGTATTTTCTTAAAGTATTGAAAATCAAAGACATGAAAACAATCCATCCATAGAAAAGGCTCCGTTAAGTCGGAAAAGTGTCAGTCGAAGCTACAGGGGCATACGAGTATGTCCATGTACCTATAGAATATTTTCCATATTATGGAAAATTCAAAATATTCTATACATGTAGACTGTAGAGTATGTATACTATTTCTTTTAAAAATATCTTTACATACATACAATAAGATTCTCTTTGTTAAAGAGCAACTTTCCCAAAAATAGAAGTAGGCAATTTCTTATGTGTAAACAAAGAAAAAGTAAAAGGAAGATGACTACTTGGAGGTACACTTACAACTTCTGGTTGACACTGAAAGTACACTCAAGGCAAGCTTAAAGTGGGTCACGTCTAAATCACAATGTTTGAGCAATCTAGGGTAGATATTTTGATTACTATTATATCACGTTTTTTTATTTGTATGATCTTTCCAATGAAGGTTTTAAAGAGGAAGGACATTTGTTTCGTTGTTTTAAACATTGAAAAGAGTTCCAATATCATGTAAGTATAACATCGAACCCCAGTTTCCCATTTAATATCTGAGAGAAAAGAAAATCAGTCTATTTACTATTTAGATGTAAGTGTATGTGTTTTGTTAGTATCTGTGGCAAACCGAAATAGAGCAAAACATTATCTGAATAATATTAGTCATTAAATCTTATATAGCTATACAATTTTTTCTGAAAATAGGTCAAGTGTCGAAGTTACTGTAACTAAACTTTTGCCCAAAAAACTTTGTGAATATAAAACTTGGCACTATATTTGGGTCATAATAAATAATATCAATATTTCACGCAATACCACGACTGAAGATGTCAATGATATTATCGCGAAGATAGAATAATTTAAATACATATTATTTAATTATTCAATTCAGAAACTCTACAGGAACATTAAGAAGTCTAGAAGCGTGTTATCCTAAGAGCACTAAACAGGTCACATACGATTTTTCCAGCCTTAATAAATTCCTTTGGAAATTGAATCCCTTTGAAGCGTTGTCCCAGTTTCTCATTTCGGATGCGATCGAAATAAATCGTGGACACCACTGAGATTGAACAAGCCCGATTTAACGAATACAGTAAGCAGATACATTGTGCTATTGAAGACGTCGTACTGTATACATCTGTTTAAAGCTCATAAGCATTGGTACGTATCGTATATTTCTCTGGAGCGAACAACAAACAAATTTGAATAAATCCTTTTCGTTATAAATAGAATGTAGCGAATGATTCTACGTAACGTTTACTTTTTACATGCAAGATAGTACATATTATATTATCTTTTATGCAAGTAAGCTGTAGATTTAAAATAGAGTACATAATTCGAGTTAATTTACATTTTAAAGTTTATGTATTATGTGATGGAAATATTAATATGGGTTTATACGATATTAATTAAAAGATGGGGAACACGGTATGGGTACGTAACGTTATTACGTACTATGAAAAAAAGAAAAGATTGAAACATCATTCGCGTAAAAAGGTAAACAAGTACCTATACTCATATATTTTGTTGATAACTTTAATCATATGGGTAGAAACATTAAAGCCAGTTTCACAACTTGCTTACAAGAGAAGTCACTGATACTGCATTTAACTAGCATTATTTGTCATTTTAACTAAGAGATACTACGTGATACTACGATATCCGTAAGTTGGAAAACTGGCTATAAATGGACGAGCGAATAAATCACACGGTTGTTCATTTAACGTCGAAGATTTTTAAATTTTCGCAGATTTAGAAAATATCTCTATTTTACGTGAGATTTGGATCGTTTAAAAGGTTTTATGTTAATTCGCGGTACTGATAAGGAATTTATAAAATTTGGGCTTTTCGGCTTTTGAATTTTCATTGAATTGTAACTGTTTCAATTCTGAATATTCTGAACTGATTTCCATAGTAGTGGGCGAATTATCGTGCTTTTGGAGCGGCGGGACGGATTAGTTTAATTATATTTACGTAGCTAATCCCGGTGGCCCTTGTTACCTAATCTGCATACTAATTAATTTACTTTACTTCTTCTTTACCAACATACAAATTGCTGTTTAAAATACTGTATAGGTAGTATTAAATAAATTTGCACACACAAATTAAATTAATTACACATTTAAGGTATCTACTTATAATATCCAGCCTGTTTCGAATTAATATTTCTTATAAAATTATTCTCAATCATATCATGAAATATTAAAAATGATCTAAATCGCTCTAAATTAATTTAAAAAAAATATGAAAAGTATATCTGTATAGAACTAAAATAACAAAAAGAGAAATAGAGAGAGCTTTGCTATTCTATGACTACAGAACATTATTTCATAAAATATGTAAATGTAACTTACTACACAAAGGGAAATAATAGTTTTTGGCAAATAAACTCCATCTTGGTGAAATAAATGTAACAATGCGACCATTGTCGGTGAATGGAAGTAGCAGAGACGGAATAATTACCACGCTCTGGCTGAGGTTTCAAAGTTTAGCCCCGTGAGCCGCGCTCCACCGCCTTTTATCTCTACCCGTATATTTCCACTTTAATTTGATATTCTATTCTCATTGCCGATTCGACAGATATTTAATGTTTCTTTTTATTTAAGTAATTTAATAAATGTACAGCAAAGTGGTAATTTGTTAAATGGAAAGAGAATTGAGATCATAAATTATTCTTTTATATTTACTTACTTACTCAAACCTTTAACTATAATGAATTTAAATTCAGTTTTAAGATAATGTTTTACTTAAAATCATAGTTTAGAGTTTTGCGATAATATACTTTTACGAAACGTTTAAGATTTATTTCTATTGTGTTCTATATCATTTTCTAGATACACAATTCATTTTTCAACCAAATACGATGGATACTTTGATCTAATGTTTTGTAGCTCTTTGTTCTCCAACGCAAAATGTAGTATAATTAGCAGTATGCAGCAAACCCAAGCACAATTTGTCTCAGATGTTCCCCGTCTTGAGGATTTGAAGAACTCGATAGGATTACAAGATGGTAGACGAAGAGACGAGATTTATCACACGCTATTTTATCAAAGCACTGTTTAGAGCGATGCAATTTATTCGTGGTGTAGTTGATGTGTCATAGTGAAGGAGACGAAGAAAGGAAATTCATCTCCCTCTATTTTCAACAACAACAAAAGGACCTTTGTGACCTCAGAACTTTCAACAGAGTGATTTTAATGATTCTTTTCTATTCGAAAGTTGGTGCCTACCGTGTGGTCTTTTAAATTGGTTTAGTACAGACAATTTAAAGGTGAACCGATTTTATTTTTTTTTATTTGAAAGCTGATGTCTGCTGTGTGGGCTTATTTCAATTTTGTGCAATTCCGACAATTTGAAGTCCGGTTTTATTAATTAATTTTAATACAATTTGTGGTCTACTTGATGATTCATAGAGAAGATAGAAGATAGAAAGTTAAGTTGATACTGATGGAACCAATCATGATATTAGTATCGTATGTTATTGGAATAAGTCCTTCTAATCCAACTATTTTCAAATTGGTGGCGCGAGTTCAAAATAGTCAATCGTAAAAGTATTAATATAACCATTAAATAGTTGAACGTCTGGAATTGTCCTGTAAATAAAACGTTAAACCTGAAAAACGAACGTAAATCTAAATAGGCACATAAAAAGCAATAGGTTTGTAGCAGTCTAGAGAAAAAATTGGCTGTGCTGTCTTCAAATGCTATATATTGGTTTGGTATTGATATGAAAATGAATGCTACAAATAATTTTCACTGTAAGATATCTATAAAAAAATATACGCCACAAAATGAGAACCTCCGTCATTTTGAAAAGGGTTTCCCTAATGTTCCAGTACGTTTTCTAATGAGATGTCCTCATTTAATTAATGTTTATAAATTAGATTTATTTGTTTAATATATTTTCATAAGTTTTTTATTTATTGAGTACATTTTACTGTGAATGTTAATAAAGCTCAATTTTATATTATAGCTACTATTACAAAGAAAATAAGCATTGTTTCAAGCAAACATCAATGTAACATCCAATACCGGGTCAGGCATAGGCCATAGTTCGCGATCGATTTGCTACGGCGGCGAGCCATTTCTGTGGCCATTTAAATGCTATATTAATTTCAGAGATAAGATAATGTGAAGTCGGCTGCAATGCTCACGCTAGCAACCATCGCGGTGATTATTAAGAGTGATGGATGGCCTGACTCGCTCAGCGGCTAGCTTCACTTAATGAGGCTTCCACTTTGTTTACTAGGCCTCGAGATTAATACCCCGCAACCCCTTTTTCATTATACAGCTTGGAATTTATAATGTCTAATTTCTCCATTTGCATTTATGGTTATTAAAAGGTGAAAAACCTGTGCGTTGGATTTTAATATGTCAGCGCTTTGTTGCTATGGATTTGTTCGAAGCATTATGTAATACGTAAAATAAGACTACATTTTTATGTGTAAATTATTAACAATATGAAATTGAAAATTGCTGTCGATATAGCAATATTTAAATGTTCCTTTTAATAAAATGGTTAGTGTATAGTAAGCAGTCGACAGCTGTCCCTTTATTATATTTTTATTTCATTCCAAAAAAGCTGAATGTGCATGGTTATGTTGGTCTACGCTTCAAACGAAATTGTGCCAGCTTGTTGTTTCTTTAGGACTTGAGCTTCAGGAATTTTAAGGAATATGTGAATATGGAAGCAATATGTCGTAAGTGTTGGTGTAAGGTGTAATTAACGTTGTGGTATGAATTATTCTCAGCGAGGGGAACTCTCGCATTTATAAATACAGCCATAATGAGCTATAATTTCTGTGGTTCATGGTAATAATGTGATGGGAGATTAATGCGTTCTTTTAGTTCAAATGATAAAATATAAT
Organism: Colias philodice; assembly: GCF_061535455.1. Taxonomy (NCBI): domain Eukaryota; kingdom Metazoa; phylum Arthropoda; class Insecta; order Lepidoptera; family Pieridae; genus Colias; species Colias philodice. The sequence continues at coordinate 5,921,608 of NC_143091.1, read as the reverse complement.
TCAAAAGTTATGAATATAAATCAGTATCATATGTTTATTTTCATAAGCTTCAAAAGATTTCTTTAATAAAGCTTGTTTTATCTGTACGCAAGATCATTTTCACGAGGCATTTGGTTACAATTTAGTTAGAGGGGTTTGGAAGGGTCTAAGGAAAATTAAATTTGAGTCTTGTAAGATGTGAAAATATGACTAGACGAGGACTTAATACATTTCTTTACGAAGAAATATACTTCAAAGATTTTCTTAAAAGTCTATTTTTATATTTATAGAAAGGTTTTTTGTATATTAATATTTCAGCCCATTTGGATATAAATAATAGTTATTAAGAAAATAAGGCTTACAATATTTTAGGAGCAAAAGATACAAAAGGGAGATTATTTGTAGCTTAATTTCTCTCATCACTAGGTATTAGAAAATAAGTTATATAATACATATAGCATAGAATTACTAGCTACTAGATATTAAAAATGTGAACGTATAATACATATACAGAATGTAGAGTACAGACGATATGTTTCGAATAGAGACATGCTATATTTTTGTCGTCTAATTTAAAATAAAAACAAAGTTTGAACCCTAATGATGTAACGCACGCTATTAAATTAACGAGATCTATGTAGATGCACGTGGATATCGTTAGGGAAGGTTTTAAATAGTTTCATCAGATAGCGTTGCGTTTATGCTAACGAGCCACCGTAATGACGCCCGGAGGGGATGCCGTCCCACCTAACTAAGGGCGTTTGTCCACTACAAGGAATTTTACGGTCCGGCATTCCGATTTTTTACGGTCCGGTATGGCACGCCATTAATCTATATACTAGCTTGTGCACTTACGTAATTTTACTGTCCGACATTTTACTTTTCCCTATTCCGGATGGTTTTTTGAGTTTACGAGTCGCTGTAGGTATAATTGTTTTCGAATGCCCACTTGCTTGGATTTTACTGTTTTTACTGCATATGCCAATTGAAAGCAAGCTCTTGTTTTACTTTCTTTTAGTTGGCAATGAGATTTGTGAAGTCGGCATTGTTATTTTATATACATTGACAAAGCATTGACCTATAATTATTATCTAAGTAAGTGTTGGTAAGTTAAAGTTCAAGTGGGAATAGCTTTAGCTCCTCGTCACCGATTATAATAAATAAGTGAAACACGTATTTTAAATCTCTTACGGAACTTTACTTTTTATTATAACGAAGTACATAATATAATATTTCATCTTCTATATTTTTTACTCGTTTCTTGTAAAATGCAAAAACAATCATTTATGATAGCATTATACCGCCAAACTTCCTTGAACTGTACCGCACTGATCCGAGTAAAGACGGACAGGTGCACAAGCAATTCATCGGTTTTTTCATGCCAAACCGGACCGTAAAAAATCGGAATGCCGGACAGTAATATTCCTTGTAGTGCACAAGCGCCCTAAGTACCCACACTTGTATTATTTTACAAACAATTTGCTTTCCTTGCAAAAAATAGAGACAAAAAACACTGCTTGATTGTGAATATGATTTGAAACTATTGAATAGGTTTTAGTTCTAAAACTATGAAGTATTGAGTAGTTTGTTCTATGAAACTTATACATATATAAATAAATAATATTCCACATGTGCGTTCCATTCACGTAATTATAGATAAGAGAGCTCGATATAATGGGTTAACACTTGTTGTGAAGTATCATCCCCGTCTAAGAATGCTTACAATGTTAGATTTTATCTGAAATTTTGCAAGCATTTCGCATTTCTTATAGGATTCTCTCTGCCACCTTCTCGCGACTCGTTATCTCTTGAGATGAACAGTTTCTTATAAATTCCTAAGCTTCGGTGGTTACGTACTTCTTTCTGTTGGAGATGATCTAATTTTAGAAATAAGTTGTATTTTATAATAATGTAAAGACTGAAAAATATATATTATGTACTAAACCTTCCTCGAGAACCGTTCTATCTATTTAGAAAAATCCCATCAAAATCAGTTGCGTAATTTTAAAGATCTAAGCATACAGACACACATACAAAGCGACTTTGTTTTATATTATGCAGTGATTTTGTGATTCCAATGTGGGAAAACATGTTAAAGTTCTAGTTGTGTTAATCTGAGCTCAAATACGAACATAATCCATAAATCCCAATCCAACAAATCCCAAGCCCCGAGCTCTGAAAGCATTAATGGACTTAAAATTGTATTAAAATACGATGGTAATTTATAATACTCATTATTTTAATAACGAATTACGTGAATTAAAACAAAAAATTGAAAAAGGCGCAATTATTATTGCTAAAAATAATATTGAAATTAACGTACTTCCAAATTTAAAGACAGTAATAATATGCAGACACTTCGTCTGAAACACAGAGGGCTTGCTCAGTCCTTTGTTTTAAATTGTATCCTGCGTAATAAAAATGGAAAATTAAAAACGCAAGGAAATAAATTTCTAAAAGCCCATTTAGAAATTTATTTCCTTGCGTTTATTTTTGCCAAGGAGGTTTTTGAGTTCAGGAATTAGTCGTACAAAATTTCACCTATTGCACTTTTATAAAGTTTATAGTGATTGGCATTGTCACAGATTATAACTATGTGATTTTCAATCATTCCACTGAAAAATAAACTTTTGATAAAATATTTTTTGAACCGCATAAAATGTCTTTTAAATCGTATCCTAAGTTTTTAATGATCAGTCCTTGAAAATAAAAGCTTAGCATTAGAGATAAGAAAGCTACTTAAAAAGATATTCCGTTTTAATCCAGTTGGGGAGACATTAAAATTTTATGCTATAAGCTATGTTATTTTAAAGTATGTTTGTAAGAGTGCCGCCGTCATGTCGTGGCAGTTTGCCAGCTAGTCTTCTTACCTACATTTGGGGGTATAAAGATTACTAACTCCACGAAGCGAAGCGGTCATGAACTTGCGATAAATGTTACGTAAGTGGGTGAATCGCATAAGTACAATCTTATTGTTTTGCGACGGTTATCAAATTACTAAGTGCTTAGTATGAATTATGGAAAGCTTTGGATATAAAATATTTTCTATTTCCTTTCTTATTTCTTTTATTGTTAGATATAATAACAGGTAACAAAGTACATAGTATATTATACATTTCTGTAAATATACGACATTAATACAATGGGAGATTGCTCAAGTCTACTGAATTTGCAAGCAATAAATCATTTTTTTAAGAAACACTTTTCCGAAAAATTTTATCCGGAGAGAGTGAAAGATAATAACAGAAATTAACTAAACTTTGAGCACGTTACTCAAACAAAAAGCGTCTTGACCTACTTTTTTTCTAAAAGACGTAGCAAGAGGTACAGTGCCCGCCTCCATTACCTTCATTTGTTATTTCTGTGATACTCTCTCTTCCTGCATATGTATAATAATTTATGTTTCATGTTTTATTCTAAGCCTCTAGCCGTAGCTCTTGAACTTTTGTATAAAATAATTGCTAACAATAACTTTTAAACAACTTATTATACTATGAATAATCATAGAGCCTATAGGTACTATGTATGTACTAAGTAATAATAGAGTTAGTAAATAAATTACAATAAAAAGTGTAGAAAACTAACTCTATTCCCAAAACTACTTCCTTCCCAATTTCCTTCCTGCTCAATTCCACACGCGTATACGTAATTTTTTTTCTAATATAGGAAGAAACGTGAGGATCAGCGCCGATATCAAACCCATATCGAAAATTTACCCTTGATTTATAGTTGTTAGCACTAGTAAGTTTTTTATTTACATCTTTTAATACCAAAGATTAGTCGCTTCTTTAATCAATTTAATTTGTAAGACGCTGGCTGGATTTTCGTTGTGTAAATACTATATACCTACAAACAGTTAACGACTAAAACTTAGTCTTCACACAATGTCGTTAATGTTCCTTATCGGGCAGTTCTTGTTCGTGTCCCAAATACTTCGCTTAATATCATGTAATGTTCTAACATCTAGCAACGTAATAGTCTTTTAGTAGACCAGGCTATAACCATTTTCTACTCTGAATGTTAGCTATTTGTTAAAGTTTTTGTTCGTGATTTAGATAATTAATAATCTGAGTTGAGTTTATTACAAAGGCACGATCTAAAGGGATGAAAATTAGGATGATTAGATGAAGTTACAATATCGTATGTTACCATCGTAATCTCCTTATAAATAAATAGATGAGAAATAGAAGAGTTATAGGACATCAAGCGGGCTTTTTGCATAATGTAACGATTACTTAAATTAAATAAATGACCGATATCTGATATTAATAAGATAATATCTCGAAACAGTAAATGTAGTTTACGAATAAACAGATTTGAGCATTCTGATTGGCAATTAATCAAGCCAAGCTACGTCGAATCAAGATGACTGAGGATTAATTGCCCAGTTGACGGGTTGAAGTTTGTAGCCAATGTACGTTCCAATAACTCCACTGCGTTATTAAAACGTAAATATCAGGATAGCAAGTGCGGATTAACTTAATAGCTCAGTGTTGCCGCGCTTGATATTTAATTAAACTTTTATAGCGTATTTACAATTTAATAACTCCTTTATCCATAGATTATATTGTTGTCGAGATGTTATTGGCTGTTATTATATTATGTAGGTACCTATTTAATATGTTTCAGTTTAAGTGAAAATAAATGAAGTACACATAGACGTTTGTTTACTTGAAAGTTAAACGTGAACATATTTATAGTAATGTTTGGTTAAATATCTAAACTAGGGACGAATACGAAATGAAATGGCGCGATCAAATTGTGAATAGCGAGTGCATATTATGTGAGCATTGCTCGTTTAGCATACGTTAATGCTTCTATAATAAAACGAATATATGTCGGTTAAAAAGCGAAGCTTTTAAAGGCACGTGCGAGTGCAACTGATAGCTGTAATTGAAGTCGAATCCGGGCAATAAATCGTGAGTGCGGCGTCAGGCCCGGCGTCTCCCGGGAAATTATTGACATTTCTTTTCCAACAAATTGCAATACTGTGCCATCTCCAAGTCCGGTGTAGTTGTGGAGAACTATAAACATCTGTCTTCTTTAAGCTTTGCAAAGTAAAATTGAACAGTTTCTTTTGTGTAACGAAGTTTTTGTTGTTTTACAACGAACAGATTGAAAGTCTCCCATTATGCGCGGTAAAGTTGATCCAGGAATTTATTAATATTGTTATTATTGATTTTTAATTAGATGCTGAGGTATTTTTTAAGATAAAAATAAATTACTTACACAATTCAGATAGTTTGTAACGTCTTTGGTATATACTAGTCTAATATAGAATTGTTCCTAATGTTAAATAAAGTTAGTACTTTAAATATTGAAAAAATAGTAAGCGCAGTAATTTTATTTAGCTCAAGCTAAATTTACATTAGCGAGGTTAATCCGGCATGTGACCCTGCATAAACGAAGCGGCTTAGAGACGATCGATAGCCGAGAGATGACCACAAAACTCTTAGCAGGCCGACGAACGCCTTAAAGTTCATCAATGCTTCAAGCCGTGGCACAGATTTTTTAAACATCAAAATTTCCTCCATTATATTAATAAGGTCACATTTTGTAGAACCTACAATTTACTAAATTGACGAAGGTCAAATGTTTTAAAACGTCAAGTAGGCTTAAATTTCGTTTTGCTAAATATTCTTGGAAATGTATTTTTGTAATACATAATTTTCTCTCTTCTTATAATTCATTATTATAATGAGGAGATCTGTAATCTACGAATCAAACAATGGAACAACGGCTATAATAGATACTGCAAACATTATAGAAAATTATGTTGAATAGATTTATCGGAGAGAACTTTAGATGGATAATCGCTTCATAAGCGATAGCACGTCTCTCATTTAAAACCAAGTAAACAAAGTTGAAATGCATTTCCAACGCAATGCTAGCAAAATAACTAAGCAAATTCGTGTTATTAATGTTTAAATTCCATCTGGCGACACTAAGTCACGAAACCACATCAATTTGTGCGGGACACCGCTAACTCGATTCTTTTGTGCGATGTTTGCTTTGTCGCCCGCAATGATTAATGCATTGTTAGTATCTGTTACACTGAACGTAACATTTTTATATCCCCGAATAATAACAGAAAAAATTGTGCGAATAAATCATACGTTTTTAATCTATTTTTGGCCTGTTTTTATATACGTTTACGTTACATGTAAATGTAAACGTTGTATGTTGTCTTAATTTGACATCATAACTCCTAATGTAGATAATAAGAAAAGGGTTGACGGCTTTTTTTTTATTAAATTCACTAGAGATTTTACATTCATTTTTCCCTTGACATCACAAGCAGTAATCTATGAAGAACCTCCCTTTCTACTAAATATTTGAATAATGTACATTGTACATTTCTAGACGATTTTGATATTGTTGTAATTTTTATGTTAAAGCCAAACATCTCATCCGAAGCTCAAAGGAATTTTCCTTATCTATTTTAATTTCAGAAGGTATGTAATGAAAAGGTGTTTATAATAAAAACAAATACTATCAACTATCGCGCTTTCACGAAATATCTCATCATCACGAAAACAATGGAAGTTTGTCCTTGTTGTCATTGTTCAAGTTTAATTTAGTAAAATGTTACTACTTAATTAACTTGCTGTAAGATATTTTAGGAACAAAAAATACTAGAATGAAAACTGAAATCTATTTTCATGGAACACCGCTCCCTGTCAAATTAGAGACAATGAAAAGAATGTATAAAAAAAGTTGTTACAAAAAGCTTTGGGCGCTTTTTTGCTTTATAAATGGATTTTATTCTTTTAAACTTTTACTTTGTTACGTTAAACCGTGCTTTGATGAACACTTGTATCGTTTTATCAGTGTTAATTTTAAATAAAGCGAAATATCTTTTCAAATGTAAATTGTTAGAGCTTGCAGGAATTTGAAAACGTATTATCTAACTTTAGGTATTATTAAGAGATTCACTGTAATTTATTCAAGAATGATGAAGATTGTAAAGCTTTTAAATGTATTGGTTTTCTCTCGTGCGAAGTTACTTACCGTTCAATTAGTATGTTTTGAAAATATCGTCATTACAACAAAAATGTTTATGCATTTATAAATTGAGGTATAAAAAAGTAGTTCACGTAAATGAGCAAGTCAGCAAAAATGATGACGTCGCATGAAAGGCTGAATGAGCCGACAAAACCAAGCGCTACATCGAACATCAAAGCTGTTTTGAGAGACATGTAACGTTTTAATGGTCTTATAAAATTGGCCTTTGCTTAATACAACAATGCTTTACGCACACGTGTTGTTTTTATATAACTACCATATTAATATTATGGCAATTTATTGATGCATATATGTACTTCTATAACCTTTCTTTTACGTCCATGCAGATAATTTTAATGAAATAAAACTGAAATTCTCAACATTTATTATTCGTTTAAACTCTTACAAGTATTTAGGTAGATACATATTGACATTTCTCATAATTTTTTTAAACGCGTTCACTATCTACAATAAATGTGCTAAATATTTAGATGACAATTTTCATAACAATATGAGAAGGTTTCATAAACATTTTCAAACATGACAGACTACAAATTGCTTGTGCAAAGTGTTGAATTTCCGGAAGGTCGCTCCAAATTTCCGTAGATTGACAGACCCTTCGTACTTTGTAAAAGCAAGTCGCATAAGTGACATAAACTTTAGTTAGTATCAGGGTTTATTTTGGGCTTGGCTTTGACATAATCACTAAACGTTAAAGAGTTGATGTTCTATTGTGATAACGAAGGGCCATGGCGGCGCGGTTTAAACATAAATCCGATGTGTGGTTTCCATTTTATTTACATTCTTGCTTTGTACTGAGAATAAAAACAATTATTGTGCTAATTGACTCTTTAAACACTGAAAAAGAAAATTCTGGAAAGTTCTATTTATAAAGAAATCGTAGTTCAGTTAATGCTGCAAAACTATTTTCCAATAATATACACGTACACGCGCCTACCGAGGACCGACAAGTCACGCCATACAGTACGTGTCATTATGCCACTTTGTATCAAACCGCTCGTATAAGCTTTTATGACAGTTTCATTACAAGTAGAGATGATACTTTTGATAAAGCGATTATATGGCATAACCTGATAATAATAACATTTTCCTGCTCTAGAGTGAAATATGTGTTAGTTTTAGGAATTACTGACACTTAAACGGGAGATATTATACTTGTCACAATTTTGGTGGATTTCCGCTTTGACACACGAGAAAAGGGTCGTTTGTGTAAGTAGGCTAAACGGTATATTGATATGTTTATACATTTATATACATATACATTTATTGTGTAAAAATTCGTTTCAAGTTGTGTACAAGTGTGTAAAGTGCAATAATAGGCACGTGTGAAGAAACGTGCCTAACAAGTTATTCTATTCATATTTTTATTTCGACCTATATCAGTGGGGAATGTAGCGTTCATTCAATTTGCAGTGTGAAGCCCCTGAGGGCATAATCCATGGCTTAGGCGTGTTGCGTCCTGCTTTTGATACTCCTAGAAGTAGAAACCGACTAACGTTCTCGGCATAAGTTTCATATTATGAACATTTTCAAGTGTGCTTCTGCTAAACTATTCCAATTTTCTTATTCAGAAGTTTGTTAGTTAAAAGTTGAGTGTGAGTTCAGCGATGTTTATGAATGAAATAATTTAACATGATATATATTCTATCACATTGGTCGAAAAACGTATCTTTTATATCGATAATGCGTTCCAATGGGATTGTTTGTTAAATTTATTTTTCGATATAACATACAAGTAAAGCTAAGTTTGTTCACACAACAAATTGCGTGTTGCCGACAATTTAGCGGCTCTTACTAAATAGGCTAAACTTGATTAATGACAATTTATGTTTCACTTTGCAGGTTTGCTAAAAGGAAAATATTTCGATTAACACAATTAATATTGTGTTCATAAAAGTTAATAAAAATATATGACATAGCCTATAAATTTTTGTAGTTCTAGTTCAAGACATCATTGTTGTTTTTCTCCCAAGTAAATATAGGGTAATTATAGTATTGACATTGACTACATTGCCAAATAGGGCAATAAATAAAATGTACAAAGTGTTTTAAACGACATAATTGCAGTTACAACTACAAACATTCGAATGCGAGAATATAATAATAGACGGATGAGTTAGATAAGTCATATTTTGATTAAAGGTAAGTAATACGAGGGGACAAAGGGATCACAATTCACATGTTATGGACACGGAGGTCTCGTATAAAGAGCTTATTTGCGCGTAAAGCCTTTGGCTATAATCCACAGGGTAGGCTCGGGTTGGCACTCGAGGAGCACGTTATCACGGTATTATGCTGATGCGTGATTCGGATCTATTTTCAGCTGACTTCTTAATATACTGGCAGTGATTAATTGCTACGAGTGGAGTTTTATAGCATTCGATTAATAACAGGTCGCCTCTAGATTACCTAATTATGCACAGATCACAGAAACTAAAGACTAGATCTCTATGTAATTATGCGAAGACGTTTTTATTTCAATGATACAGTTTGTTTGTAAATTGTATTGATGTTTGTATTAAAATAAAAGTGTTTGTAAATATGAGTTTCATGGACATATTATTTTGTTACTACATATATGTCTTACGATTATTTTATCTAACTAGAATAGAATTGCAATGAGAAATGTCTTAATAAATATTGGCTTATTTTGAAGATTTTGTAAATTGCTTTATTAGATACAAATTATCGCAATAAATCTACGTAACTATTATCTATCAATAAAAATATATATTATGATCACACAGTGTAAAATATTGCAAAAAGATAACAGCCGCAAATGGATATAACGTAGCATATTTAATACGACGAAATGTAAATGTTTAGCGCCGAAATCGCTTTATTTCATCAACACAAAGAGAATGCTCTAGATTGTCTGCTCCATTTAATCTACCTCACTTACGAATACTGACTGCTGTCGGATAAACTTCCCCGAAATTTCCCCATAAAACATAATGGCCGCAAGTGCAATAAAACGTTCCGGAAAATTTAAAGTTTATGCCGTTTGTGCGGAGTTTATAAACTCATAACTACGATTTGTGAACATATTATATAGAAGATACGACAAATATAATGGAACCATATTGTGAAAGTACTCCCTAGATAAATTTTACGTAACAGCACGTTAAATAATGACGGTGTTCTTTTCAAAAGTAATGACGTTTTAAATGTCGATTTAATTGCTGCTGGATAAAAGATAACGTTTTTATATCCATTAAAAAATGCTCGAAGCTTTATGCCCGTATCGAATACTTCGTTTCATATTTATTTAGCGTCATAGCACTGCAATGTGTGCTTCGAGCTTGCACTGCATAGTACACTCGGCACACAATGGACCGACGAGCACCCACTTAAACCTGAAGCAAAGTAAACGCTCAAGTGAAGGCACTGTGCATATATGTTTTTCCATTTTAAGAACAATGTGTAGTCGATATATTATATTCTAGCCATATCCATCGTGTTTATTAAAAAAGTAGGCTACAAATAAATTCATGACAATGGTTAATAACGGCATGAAATAATTTTTATAATTAATTTATATTCTCATATATTAGAATATATTTTTTAATAATTGTAGTGTAAAGAGAGCTCTATTGAAGCGGACATATTGTGACCTTAAAACAATTACTAACGGGTCAATTGTAACTGTAGAGCAACTTAAATAACTTCCTCGCATTCAAGTTAATTATAAAATATTAATTATTATTAATATCACAATAAATATTAGTTCCTTAACTTCTGAACTGAAATTAAAAATGTTCAATATTTTAAGGAAAAAACAGTGGTGGAGTTAAAATAAAATAAATCGATTTGAACGTAACTTAGAACGAGGGCAATGAAATTAAGTGTAGTTGTGCCATGTTAGTTGCCATGCCACGAATGTATTAAAACAAACCTTATATTATATATATATACATATTTCAATATAGTGTGATACATATTTGAAAGAACAACAGCTTCGCAATTTCATTTTTAATTTCACTCAAACAATATTCTTTGATGAAATTCCGTGCAGCCTTGTAAAATATTATAAAGCTGTTCTGTATAACACATTTTTGTAATATAGGTAACTTAACATACTATCACTGTAACGGAATGTATGTTATTTTGTTATTTAGTTTCTTTGCTTTTCCGTGAACCAGATAATCCAAGTGTCGCGGTGACCTAGCTAAACTTTCAATAGATGGTATATAGGAAAATGTAAACAGTGTCGTGTAAAGGCGGCGTCACATTTTCACGTTAGCCCTGGGCATGGTACTAACAGCCTTAAGTTACTGCGGCGGGATGCCACCTAACTTCTTTCGCAATGTTTGCGTAATAGGTCAACTACATAATTGTACAATAATGTGTTTACATGACCGTGGTTATAGTAAGCGCATACTCTAGGTTATTGTTAGAATGTTATATTTGTAGGCGTAAACAGATTTTATTACGTTTAGAAGTTGAAAAGACATGGCTAATTATACGATGTGTGTATGATTAAAAACAATATTATTAACAGAAAATTCACATCATTAGTTCCTGTATCAAAAACTGCAAAAAGAAGAGTGAGTGAGAGAACTTGCTAAAGAGATTTCAAATCACTGTTAATTTAATCGATCAAGAAAGCTTCTATGTGCTTTTTGAATTACTGGGACGTTTATTTAAACCTCTTTTTAGACATGACTTTATTAAAGAAAAAGCCTAGCCAAAGGCATGAATGCATGGTCCTAAACATATCCGATTGTGCTGGTAATGGTTTATATACAGTGTTGTTGCTTTACCTGTTTACTTTACCGATGTAGCTATTGACCATGGCATTTTTTCTTGTATAATTATGTAATCGCTGTTCATAAGAAGCCGTTTTATAACATACAGATGAACAATTTTCTCCATATATTATTATTCATTGAACCGATAGCTACTATCAGGCGTCACGCGTCGTTGGTTTTGAGTTCGACACGTGTCTCAATTTGTTCTACAATACATAAATAATATACCAAAAGTTTTCTTGTGTTTGTTATAGAATTTAGACTTTTCAATGGATTGAAAACTTTAATTGAATTTTAATGATTTGTTCGCTGTAATGTGTATGTGAAGTCGTGATAAATCTTTAATTTTTAAGAGGTTTTTACAGTTTAAATCCATTAATGAGTTTAATTATTTAACTTACGAAAGATTTTTTCATTGTTTCATGAGTGGCGATTTTTTTCAACAAATGTCTTCTTAACATATGATTTGTTTTTAAATACTACTTACAATTTAAACGGGTATGTCTACAAAACGTAACGTCTTTGCATTTAGCTTCTCCAAGAAAATTCAAACAAAATCTTTAGACGGACGAATTAAAATTTATTAAAAATCAGACAGACCTAGGAATCAGGAAGTCTTAGTAATAGGGTCCCATTTTTGCCCTATGGGTATGGAATCTTAAAAAATAATAAAATATTAAATTGTTATTTATCCTATCCTATAATTTAAATACCTAACTTTTAAAATATTACCACCAATGACACTTGAAAACTAAATTTAGGTGAAAAAAAAAAACGAAAATCCCAAACATGTGGGAAAGTTGCCGTATGAGTTAGCCAGTGGAAGTTAAAAGTGTTGTTAACAGGGGCGTTATCCAATAAAGCTTTCAAAACTTTGTTTTTACGATCTCTACACAGCATATACCTACTTGCCTTGATTGCTACACAAAGTGGTTTGTTATTTATTCATGCGATTATCACCGCTCTGTGAAAAATAATACAGAATACATTTATTATAAGCGAAAGCCACATAACATAAATTATTTTAATGGAATCCGTGCTATAAGCTTTTATTCATGGAGCTTCATAAAATATTGCTATCTGCTCCTCTACAACCAATGCAATTCATCTACAACTGACCTTAGTCAACTCAACTCTGCTTATCTCTAGTTTCAGCCGGAATGACTCGGTAAATTTCAAACTTACTGATTGCAAATTAAGAAAAGATCTAATAAATCCAGTACGAGATTTATCTTATAGTTGAAATATGTACATTTTTAAGTATTTTGTCGGTAATAATGCATTACACATTGTCGCTATATAATATCGTCCGTAAAATCGATATTTAATTAGTTCGTAACGCTCCATTAGCCCTGTATTCGATAGAGATAGTGTATAATGTACTGCTGTAATACGGTGTATCTAAATGTATTCAAACAACATACATCACGAAATGCACAAGCTTAATGGGATTTGAATGATTAACTAATAGTTATTGATCAACGACCACATTAGAAGCCTCATTGACTAGCACGATGTGTAATCCCACTACTATCGTAGTAATTAATAATAGAGTGCAGGCATTTTGTTAAGTAAATATATGTTATGCTTTAATTTTACTTTACTGCAGTCTGCATTACTTTAAAAGTTATTTGACGAGTATTAAATGGAGGAATCAAAGACAATTCACACGGTATTAACAAAGACGTAACTCACAATGACACAAAAGCAGGAATTGCGGACATAGCGCCACTTCTTCATTAAACTCGGCCTAATGATAAAAGTTTGCGATTTCATTAGCAGCGCTCGGTCGTAAATATTAAATGTTCAATAGCTGTAATGCTTGTGAATAAATGGAGCGGTGAAATTTATATGAGACGCTTTTACGAGACACACGTGGTTAGGAGTAACGGTAAACGCCGAGTTTCGGAAGGTAACAGCCTCCGAGGTGTTCGAGGGGGTAACAGAATTTACACTCGAGTCGTGTTTATGGCAACACATACTGAATATTGAAAACGCAAATGTTACATCACTCGCGTCGGAAGTTACTGCTCACTTGGAGCAAATAACGGATGTCGGAGGGTAGATCGACTTGATTACTTTAATTGTTAGATAGGGTAAACGGTATGAAACGTTTGCTTTAGAATTTACTTCTATTGTAAATGTGAAAGTTGGAATCGATGTTTGGCTCTGAAATTTGACATGGGGATAGAATATGAGACACTTTATTTTATCAAGTGATAGTCATGATTTACAGTTGGTAGGGAGTAGGTACAAATTCAAAAACTCTCTAGATAAATATTTAATAACAATAGGCTAATTGCTATACAACATCACACGAGTAGATAAATAACACGATTGTTTTGAGCTAAATGACATCCTTTGTTTCTCTACTGACACTCAGTATATTTATGTACAGAAAGTGTCAATTAGGCAAAGCTGTTACTGCATTTAATTTCCGTGTGTTTCGATCATAGAAATCTAAATAACAAGACACATAGAAGTGCTATAATGTCATAATTCGTATGAAAACCGCTGTCGCCAAAATCAACACATTCAAACCGAAAGCTAAACAGTACACACAAGTAAACTATGCCTTTTATTGGACAGCTTGATTTTAGTGAAAACTAACTTAACTATTAAATTAAGCTTTTGAATATGTATCCTAACGCACGAATTTACGGTTTATTTTAGAATAACATCCCTAAGTATATGAGACTTTTTGCTCCAATACGAACAAACGTGATAATAAGAATGGTCGACTGTGTCATTCATTGTTATTTCGATTACTATGGTGACACTCGTAATACTTGTAAATATTCTATAAATTTAAGGAAAAACGGCATTATTTCTAAAAAAAAATATTTTCCGATGAAATATTATTCCTTTATAAGTATAATTACAACTTGTGGAAGAATTTCCGCAATGGGAATTGCTGAAACACACCATGTATACACTCATACGTCTCCAGAGCAACTGAACAGTGACGAATGCACTGGTGATGTGAAAATCACCTGAGTGGCGACAAGGTCACGCACGCTTACGACTTCTAGTGTCTTTTTATTTAGATTTCTATGGTTTCGATTGTCATCACTGTCAGAACTGGGGCAATTTGTTTCGGCGCGAATTTTGTTGACATTCAGTTGATTGATCATCATTCATTGCCCAGATTGAATTCGAAAGCAATTTCTTCGAAAGCACACTTCAACGAATTATTTCAGATACTGTTCACGGTGTTTACATAATTTGTTTGTTGGATCTATGCTTCTTTTTTAATTCTTTTGTATTGCGTACTCTGTCAGAAAAATATTAGTCGCCGTAAATCATTTTGTATTTCTTACTGTTTGTATGACTAAAAACTGTACCTTTATGTATTTCTATTCAGAATAATCTATTTTTTATGAAATTTAAATGTAATGTTTTATTATTTATTTATATTAAGTACTATGTTGTTTTTATTTCGACAGTACCTAGTAGTAAACAAAGCAAAAAGAAGTATACTTTTAGAGGAAACGGGCACAAGTCCATGAATTTTCTAAAACTATCGTACCGTAGAATCAATATTCACAATATATACGTGTAAGGAGACTGCACTAGCGTATATTGATGATAATTCATATAATATCAGCCCGTTCCGTGTAGACAGGGTTGCCATTGTTTGTCTCTTTTGTGTGAAGCCATGCTGGAGCTCGCAATAACGTACGAGCATTAAAATTCGGGTCAGGTGGTTGACACAAATTTATGAAGGCTTTACAAAATAATAGCCTTGATTTTCCAATACATTATTGCTTAATAACTGAGCTCAACCAAAGGATTCGGCAAATCCGTGAAAGGAATGCATCATTTTAATGAATCGTAAATTCGTTTTTTTTTTTAAGATTTATCATATTTTAAGGATTGCTTTTTATAAGGATTCATTCATTAATACGTGTTTCAATTAACATTAATTTTAAAAATTCGTAGTAAGTAACGTAAAAGTAAAGTCATAGCGCATATGTGTGGTCGAACACATTAGTTAAAACACAATAGAGGAAATAACAAATAAATAACTCGATACTTTCGAGGATACATAATTCCGAATCCTAACAAAGTTTAAGCCTGTCAGCTTTAACAGTTATATCCATCTATCATCCATGTTTTTATCGTGTTATAGGTGTCCTTTCCATAAATATAATATTAGATTGTTTTGGTTGTCTATTATTTACTAGATATGTTTTGTAAAATTCGGGTTCAGGACCAAATTATCCATTAATCTGTTGTTTATATTTGTTGTTTCGTATAATAATATGCTTTACATGATTTTATCACAATATACAGGAAAAAGTACGGTAAGGGTACAATAATAAACAGCAAACACGTTCACAAAACATGCGGCAGTAACAATTTCAGGAATAAATTATTGGAATGGTAATCGTATTTTATCCGGCCATTGTGCCGTTGGCAATTTTGGTAAACTATTGTAAAAGTTAGCCAATTTCTATGCAAATTTATATATACTCTCGGCAACGGTTATCGTAATTTAATGTTGAACAAAAGACGTGCGTTGAAATAAGTTTTTAAACATAACTCATTTATTATTCCACACAATTTTCTCTTGAGAATGAATTGTTCTTCAGTTATGAAGTTACGCTTTTAAATATAATATTAGTTGTATGCGATTACACAACAAAGAAATCTATTTTTATTTTACTTCATTTTTTAACAAATATTTAAAATGGATTGTAGTTTCTTTTGCAAAATTTACTTAGATATATTGTCAATTATTAATCACGATTCGTCATACGATATTCCAAATGTATTTAAGTAAGCACTGAAGACATAATCTTAAATTGGGTGGTTATTTTATCTTTAAACTGAGTTGTCGAGGAGAGATCGCCTTTGTCGTTAGGGCCCACCCTCTTGTTTTGTCTTCTTAAGTGTTTTGCATATAAATTTATTTAATTTGTTTAGTCTAAGCCTTTCTTTATTAATTAAATCATCCATATATCATGTATTACGGAAAATCGATGTAGAATTAGCGGCTTCTTTCCGTTTATTCTTATAGAATGAAGAGGGTGGACCCCGAGAAGTGAACTGGGATAAATCTAGACACAGTAGTAGTACATTTCTCCTTTCTATCTACTCTCACAAGTCACATCTATCTATTTAATAAAGAACATTCTATTAAAATGTGCGTACCTGCAGCGCGTGCCTCTTTACAAGCGAGAACCATGCTGTGTCGGACGTCAGGGTTGTCGTCAGCGATGGTCTCTCCGACGGCTACGAAGCGTTCTACGGCGCAAGCGACTGCGGCGCCTACTCGTTGCACCGCAGCGCCGCCGGCCGCCGCCTCGCCCCTCGTTGCCACAAGGCTGCTGATCTGTTACATAGATAAATAAATAAATATAAAAAAATCGTTTACTGCTTCTCATCTTCTCATTACCATTGTTCATTAGTTGGTTATAGGTCTTACAAGAAAGCAAAAGTCTGCGTCTCAGCTATAGCTGTCCAAAACAGCGCTGTTTTTCAGACGCCCCTGATAATTATACCTATTGTATTTATAATATTTCACATGAATACGCTTATCAAGGACAGCCACATCAAACTCTACCGAATTCAGTGTTTCCACCGTCTTTTCCACTAACTTCTGAAACCCTGACTCTGAAACACTATCTGAATAAATTTTGAGGTAAGAACTTAGGACCAATTGTCACATAAATTCAGGTAAAATCGCGGCTAAATAAAATAGTACTCTACCAATAGCGCTAAAATAATACTCTACCAATTAGGATCTTCACCGTTAAGAGATCATTGAGTAAAAATTGGTTTGTCGAAATATGAAAATTGTAATATTGTTAAGTCGACCCCTGACATTTTAAGGTGTTCAATCGACTGTAATCTCATGTTAATTTGCATTATAATTGATATGTAAAGTACTATAATCAACGTTTTACCTTCATGAAGTTTTCTTTGCTATAACGGAAATTAACAAAAAAATAATTTGGTACTCGACTGTTGAAATGCTTATATGAAGTGTATATTGTATGTGTGAATATATGTGTATGAAATTATATATATATTTAGATATTTCATTCTATTTCAAAACACGAATAATCTTAAAAAAGAATTAACAATGAAACAATGCGCAAAGGTATCACATTTTTACTTTATTATGTAGTACTTGAGCTATGCTGAAACATACAATTGATTAAATTCAAAACAAAGGACGTTAAGTAGAGCTTATATTACAGTTTTATAATAAATTAATTAATTTTAGACAATTAAAATTTTTTATGACAAATGAAATGTATGTAACATACTAGTTAACATAATATGAAACATTTTAATATTAATACAATATTTACATCAAAATGCTCTTTGTTAGAAATACGAGTTCGTAGAAAACGAAAACAAAGCGAATATTTAGATGTCTTGAAAAATAATAAGGTGTAAATTAATACCTACCACAGCGTAAATATCGAAAGTAACTTTGGTTTTTGACACGCTTGAAAGAAATACAAAAAAGTTAAAATATAATTACTTTACATACTCTATGAATAATATATTAACAAGTTTGTCTCTACCTGTGTTCTCTACCTTTAAATATAAATAAATAATTCCTTTTTTCAGATCTCTTCATACTATGAAGACAAATATATTGGTCGACTGTTAATTTTGAAAAATAGATTTTCAATTAATTTGAGTTATACATATAAGAGTGTTTAACAAAACAGTAATTCTAAAATATGTTTGAAAATGTAATAAAGATTAAAGTAGATAGTATGTATTTTAAAAAGTACTGACTTTTGAACAGAGAATATTGATTGACTGTAGAGTATTTCTTAGAGCAACACTACAAACAACAATATTATTTTCTTTCTTATTTATCTTTAGGTTTATTAATTCTCGATTTGATGAATTTTTAAATAAACCGTTAACACAGCTAATCATAATAATTGTTGCTTGTTATACTTATTGGTGCTTATTGACCTGAAGACATAATCGATTATCGATATAATCGAATAAATAGATTATTTTTCAAGACATTAAAAATATTCGCTTTGTTTTCGTTTTCTACGATCTCGTATTTCTAACAAAGAGAATTGTAACTAAATGTAGGAAAGCCTTTTTTGAACCTGATGCGACAAAAAATATGATTCAAATGTATAATAAACAATATGCATACCATACCATAAATTTAAATTATACAGGGTGTCCCAAAAAGTAGTGATGAACGGAAGCTGGGAGGTAGAGGACCTAAAGGGCTATCCGAATCACCCCCATGTATGTTATGCGATTTTTCGTATTTTCGGAGTTATGACGTTTTTTTCAATTTTTCACCTATCGCCGAGTACGGTGATATTTTCACTCATGGTGACGTCAATTATTGCGGAAGGTGCTTGATTTTTTTTGTGTGCTAAGCTGAAAGATAGGCCAATTCAGTATGGTAACATTTACTATCGTTAGATCTTTGAATGGAATAAAAAAAAGAATTAAAATGCCAAGAAAGATAAAATTACCCAGTATGTTCTCCACTTCAAGGGCCCGTAAAAAAATAAAATCACATAATAAAAGTTTTCCATTTGGCTTTTAAAAACTTGCTCTATCTATCAGGTAGCTACCCTGAAAATTTCATTTTATTATTCAGAAGGCTTCAATCGAAAAATTGAAATCTAAATGAGGTAAGTGCAAAAATTGAATTAACATGATGATTAATAAAAACAAATTAAAACCAATAACAAGGTGTTTAATTACCAGAAATTTTTAAAATGACCCCGCTATTGCTCAGTGCAAGTGCGACATCACCGTAAAAAGTTGTCTTTTAAATGTCTGAATGCCCTTTTATCATTTTTAATGGTTTCTTCTGCTACTATGAATTTCCAGGTTATTTCGTTCAAATTGTGGCAGTCTCTCGTCTTTGTAGTATCCCCACGGAAAAAAATCAATAGGGTTTATGTCCGGGGACCGTCGAGGCCAGGCTAAAGGGCAAAGATACCCTGAAAGATGGATTGGTCGTTGCAGCCTGCGCATGCGCTGGTGACGCCTGCCTTAAAGCCTGGCCTGCACGGTCCCTCGACCTAAATCCCATTGATTTGTTTCAATGGGGATACTAAAAAGACCTCGGCTACTTGAGATAATGCTACAATTTGGACGAAATAACCCGGAAATTCATAGTAGCAGAAGAAACCATTAAAAATGATAAAAGGGCATTCAGACATTTAAAAGACAACTTTTTACGGTGATGTCGCACTTGCATTGAGCAACAGCGGGGTTATTTTAAAAATTTCTGGTAATTTAACACCTATTTATGGGTTTTAATTTGGTTTTAATGATCATCATGTTAATAAAATTTTTGCACTTACCACATTTAGATTTCAATTTTTCGATTGAAGCCTTCTGAATAATAAAATGAAATTTTTAGGGTAGCTACCTGATAGATAGAGCGAGTTTTTAAAAGCCAAATGGAAAACTTTTTTTATGTGATTTTATTTTTTTATGGGCCCTTGAAGTTGTGAACATACTGGGTAATTTTATCTTTCTTGGCATTTAATTCTTTTTTTATTCCATTCGAAGATCTAACGATAGTAAATGTTACCATACTGAATTGGCCTATCTTTCAGCTTACCACACAAAAAAAAATCAAGCATCTAGCGCAATAAGTCACGTCACCATAAATAAAAATCTCATCGTACTCAGCGATAGATGAAAAATTGAAAAAAATGTCATAACTCCGAAAATACGAAAAATCGCATAACATACATGGGGGTGATTCGGATAGCTCTCTAGGTCCTCTACCTCCCAGCTTCCGTTCATCACTACTTTTTGGGACACCCTGTATAACACGTATATCTTAAAGGAGTCTGTATTTGTATTTTGTAGTGATAAGGCGTTGAACTACGAATACACGGTATCGTCATATAATATCATTTTATTATTAAAACGTAAACAAACGTAGATTGATCAAAACCACCGCGAAATAGTTCAAAATAATAATGCCTAATTTCTAAGTTAAAAGGTAAGTTTAATATTAAGCTTTATTATTATTATACTTGGATATTTCTAAAAAGTGTATTTGCCAGTATTTGCTAATTACAGGATCAGAAATACTTACTAACATAAATTCTCAATCAAATCTGATATTTTAAATTCAAATGAGAGTCGTATTGATTTTTGGATTGCTTAATACCTAAATAATGGAAATTCTAATAACCAAGAGAGCGAGACGGTTTGGCGTCGCAAGACCTACGCTTACGTAGCCGTCGGCCCGGGAACGGAGGAGGCCGCGATTTTCGTTCAAGGTCGTTCTTGCACGCGAGCCTCTGCACTAACTACTTGTTGAATGAGCACCTTCGAAGCCCCAGGACTTGGTGGTGCACGATATGAATCGGCACAGGAACAGCTGACTCGTTTCGCGAGCGCAACTCACCTGGGGCTCCCTGCAGGTGTATTCATCGTCATCGGAGAGCGCGTCCATCTCGCAGGCGTGGTGGCGGAGGCCGCGCGCTGGGCGGCGCGCTGTCGCGGACGCGCGCACGTGTTCCGCGGCGGTGGCGTGTCGCACCGCACCGCGCCGCTCTGCCTGCGTCCGCCACGGCACTGCCGGACCCCGAGCATCGATCCGCTGCCTCCGTCGCCACCCCGCTTACGCCCGCCCTCGACGGAGCCCACGTGGTCGCCCGCCTCTCTTTGTTACCGTCCGATAGTGCCTTATCAATCCCCCTCGACCGATATTGCTAAATTTGGTTTCGTAATAAATAATATTCGCTCCGATCGATGATACGCAACAAAACAGTCTACGAATACTTCTAATATGACAAATGTAGAGCAGGTTTTCAAATTTTCCGCCAAAGAAAATCACATCGACTGCGCCGGCGCGAACGTATGCAACAGATGTTCCGCGGGCGGGAAATCTGACTTTGACGTGACAGCTCGGCGGATCGACGCTAACGGATCTAAAAATAAAGTTACGACTACAGACAGTGCGTAAGAGCGGCGATTATCGTCAGCGCGGCGAGGATCTGACGTAGGTCGCGCATCGTAGCTTCGCAGTTTACGAGCGTAGTGCCAGGCTTCGACGAGTCGAGTCTGTGGAAGTTCGCAAAGCATGCGTGTTTGGCGTACCTGCTTGACGAGTGGGAGTAGCGTTCGCTCGACGGAGTGCGTTTTTATTTGCGTGAGATAGACATCGAAGTCGGGCAAGCCGGCGGCCGCCATGGCTGG
Organism: Colias philodice; assembly: GCF_061535455.1. Taxonomy (NCBI): domain Eukaryota; kingdom Metazoa; phylum Arthropoda; class Insecta; order Lepidoptera; family Pieridae; genus Colias; species Colias philodice. The sequence goes on along the minus strand of NC_143091.1, from coordinate 5,899,673 downwards.
CGCGGGCGCGACTGCGCGGGCGCGCGGCGGCCATTGGTCGCGACACGCGCCCGCCGCTCACCGCGCGCCGCGCGCCGCAAACACGACGCGCGGCTACGGGATTGCGTGTTCACGCATACTCTTGCGGGGATATAAAACTTTTCCAGCTTTGCGTGTTATGTTTTGATTGAGAATGCCAATTATAAACGCAAACGTAGGTATTTTTGTTACATTATAACGCTTCATTTTCATGGGCCATTAGGCGATGCCGGCGTTACCGGGAAATATAGTATGTAGACTGACTTTGATAAGGTGAGAATGGGCGTATTCAGAAAGAAAGCTTGAAACTTATAAGCGCTTATCGGCGCTTGTCATGTTCATATATTTTCCTGTCATTTTCCTGTCAGTGCTGGTAACCCGCGCAGGAAAATATATGAACATGACAAGCGCCGATAAGCGCTTATAAGTTTCAAGCTTTCTTTCTGAATACGCCCAATGTGAGGGAAATGAAACTCTATTTTCTGAATAAAATTTATTAATCACATAGTTATATATTTAACACTTATGTAATTATTCATCAATAATTCCTTACAATAATCATTGGCACATTATCACAAAACTTGTCAATGATCAGCTAAAAATATTAAGTACAGATATTATGAGATAGTAAGAGTGAAATTAAATAGGAGGAAACAGTATTTTTAATCACTCTTGTTAAATTAAATATCAATTACCAAATTTAGGCAATAATTTTATTTTACTCATCACATAAAGTAAACATGAAAATTTAACATTTAAAATAATATCCTCTATTTATTTATATGGTTATACGAACGGAGTAATCACAGAAAAAAAACACTTCTTAAAATTTCAAATTTCGACATAAATACATATAAGTATATTATATTCCTCAAAAATAAATTGATGAAGGTACATTACATCAAAAGATAGATACAAATAATTATTATCTTCAACTATTATTTTCAACACACTCTCAATATCTTAGTGCTAATCAACTCATAGTGATTTATTTAAATGCTATAGCTATTCTTACAATTAAAAGTATACTTTGGTAATCAATTATAAATTAAACTTATATAAATATTTTATTAATATATTATGTAGTTACTTATAATTTTTATATAACAACATTTTTTGATTCGAATAGGTATTATATTTTAGTCCTGTTACAAATTGATTTCTTTTTTAGTTACTATTTCAATCGACGGTTAGTTCAATTTTAGTTTACTATTACATCTACTCTTTAATTAAAACCAATTTTATAAAATACACAAAAACATCTAAAAAATATGTGTTATCTAGCATTTTTTTAGGACCCTAGAACGTATCTACAATAGGACGGCTTTTGCATATCAATCCTACCTCTATACTACAAAACTATTAATTTATTTCTGACAATATTTATTTCTCTATACTTATGTGTTTAATATGGAATTTATTGCTTAGTTATAATAGACCCCCATACTAATTTGAGGTCGTCGCTTGTTATAAAGTTCCTTAGAGCTATTGCTATCCTGGGAACTATCGGAGAGCCAAGGACTTTGTCCTGAAGTTTTGACTTTCCTCTTTCTCAGACTTTCTGTAGGACCTACGGTGGGTCTCAATAATTGTTTAAAACGAAAAGGTCCATAGTCATCGTCCGAACTAAACATGGGTTTTGCGAGCATTTCTGGCGAGTTCCTTAGGATTTTCCTCAAATCGGATTCGGGATCGTAAGCCGGGCTGTACACGGGGCGCGGCGGCGGGTCGGACTTTTGGGACTTTTTCACTAGTTCTATTATTTTGTTGCTGGAAATATAAAAATATAGGATTAGTAAAAAAATAATGCAATTATGGGGCGAAATACTATATATTATGATAATTAAACAAAAAGTCTTTAAATGATTTAGAATACAAGAAATACAATATTATCAGAGTTAAGCATTTTACAGAAAATCTTCTTTTTACAAAAACATCGAGCAAAGGTATATCTAGTACTTTTACAAGAAGTAATCAATTTGAAACAAGGCTTAGAGAAATTAATAATTAACAATGTCTGCAGATCTTTAAAAGATAATATTTCAGTAAATGCCTTTGTAAGAAAATACTATGAGATGTTAAAACATTACAGAAACGCCACCTGCCCTACTTTCTTGTAATTTATGCATGAGCTTTAGAGCTCCAGAGAAAAGTGTCGAAAGGTTGACGTAATTACATTTTATAAGAGTAACTTTCTCATTTTAAAAAATATAACTCAATTTTATAGCACTCTGAAACATCTAAGGATTAGAATTTAAAAGTTACGAACTCCAATTCCACTACGAATTCCAAGTGAAAAACAGAAATTCGTCCAAAAAATTTGTAATTAAAAATACATCTGGAATATGAGTTGAGAGAAGGAATGTCTACATTAAACGTATTTATGTTTTTGTTAATATACCAATTGAATTTGTGAATTATTCCTACAAAGCGGTTTTACTAGCTAATATATGGCTAATATACCCAAATGAGGTAAGAAAAATGACCCTATTTTATATTAATAAAAAAGCATACCCTTGCAATATTTCCTCACTGTATGCGTGCGAAAGAACAAACACAAATTAATATTACGGCCAATAGAATTTTATTTCGCTTTCAGCGTCATACCTGACTAGACCTCCACACTGCCTGTTGCAAGGCAGATTTTGCCAATTCTGGTTGGTTTGAAGCGGCTTTTCACCGTAACTTTGGTTTGAAGATCTGTTTTGTTAAAACAAACATCTATAAGACACATAGCAATCTACTATCTATATTGTAATGGTATAAGTGGGAAAGGAAGAAATAATATCTTACAGGTGAACACCACCCGCTACATTCAGCAACTATTTTTCTTATATGGTCTCACGGGGTATTGAAAGGAGAAGGTCTTGGATCTATTACTAACAAGATGGAATTGGAAGCAAAGCTTTATTAAACAAGTTATGGGTAGGATAAATGACTAATATACCATCACTATTTTTTACTATTGGGATATCGTGTCACGATTAATACAAACCTTTGATTCCTAAAAAGTTCCTGATTGTTATTATCATCATATAAATCGTTATTCCATGGAATACCGGGACTTACTAAAAATTCTGGCGACGGACTGCTCCGATGTAAAGACAGCGTGAACAAAATGATATAGAAATTAATTATAGAGACAAAATTGTTCCATAGTGAATATAGGTTGGAACGGTATTTAAATTTTGAAATCTATTGATGATTTCAAAATTTAAATACTTTATAAATGTACTTTATACACAAGAATTGTAATGAACTTGCTGGATCGATGCACTTTTCGAGATCATAATCCATACATTCTTTCAAACTTACTTACAAACGAAATATAATACCTATTTGTAGGATAGTACGATATGGCCTTGGGTATCTACGTAAGATTTCCCCACTTAAAAAAAGAAAGGATGGTAATATGAACGATATTCACAAGAAAAATCTTTCAGAGATATTTATTAGTCATTTTCTCACCTGGATAATCTACTAGCTTCCGCTTCTATTTTGGAAGGCTGTCCTCTTATAATGGCTGGCACCAGCGTGAAGCCGGGCGGAGGTCGGTACTCTTCGGGAGGCTTGCTGACTTCATTCAAACGAATCCCGGATTTGTTACGACGGAGATTTTTGTGAATCTCCTGGTTTGTATTGTGAACCTGAAAGTGAAAAAATTGACAAGGTTAATATCGAAAAAACAGAATTAAAAAAAAAGTTTAATCAATCAACCTTATATCAAAAGCTTCAGAGTTTCTGTTTAAGATAAACAACTTATGAAGGGTAATGCAGAGTGATTTGCGTTACACAATGAAAAGGAAAGATTAAGATGCTCCTTTGTTATTTAGAACAATATATTCTGAGAGGAACCGTCACATCACAAGCCAAAGAATGACTCAGCTAATTCAGTATCTATTAGACTGCGTTCTCCGAGCGAGATGAGCAAAGCGCCAAAGCTGAAGCAGGCATTCAAATGAGAGTCTATTGTATCATCAATTATATGCTGCTCTGCTGGGATATTGTCCCGAATAGATCTGCTATAAAGTATTATTATATTCTAGTAATTTCCAATAAAGTTTGAAAAGTGATATCACACATTTTGTAGTGTTATCAGAACCTTTAAAGTATTACAAAACAGTATTGCATAACTGCAGTGGAAATATTATTCAAATTATTATTTTCTTTGTAACTAAACATAATGTCATGATGTATCTATCTGTAAGGAAATTTAAAATTATTTGTATGTGCCACTAAACAATTACCTATTAATTACACAAATGTACCTAATGAAAGTCTGATGAATACTTAAGCTGATAATATAAGTTTGGTGAACATTCAGGTGACTAAATTAACAACTGTGGGTGTAGTACAAGTTTGGTAAAGGTATTAGACGATATATGGAGAGAAGGCAGATAGATACATACAGGAGAAGGAAATAGAAGGATGGTGATTGTTATACAGAAGGAGATGGGAGTTACATTATTATGGTGGACGTTGGTAGACAGTTAAGGCAGTATTACGGTGGTTAGTGGGTATTAAGGCAGCAACATACCCGTTCAGCGAATATCTGCAGTTGCGCGGCTCTCTCGTGCACCGGGTGCGCGGGCGGCGCGGGGGAGCGGGGCGCGGGGGGTGCGGGGGAGCGGTGCGCGGGGCCGGGGGGCGCGGGGCCGGGGGGCGCGGGCGCGGGGTGACGCGGCGGTGGCGGCGCCTGGCCCTTCTTGAGCTTGCGACGCGTGTTGTAGCCGCGGTAATCTAGTTGATTAGGAGGAAAAATATATAAATACTAGCTTTCCGCCCGCGGCTTCACCTGCGCAGTCAAAGAAAAACCCGCATAGATCCCGTTCCCGTGGGATTTCCGGGATTGCGTCATTTTCCCGGGATAAAAAGTAGCCTATGTCCGTTCTCGGGTATCAAAATATCTCTATACCAAATTTCATGAAAATTGGTTCAGTAGTTTAGGCGTGATTGAGTAACAGACAGACAGACAGAGTTACTTTCGCATTTATAATATTCGTATGGATGGTCTAAGGTACCGAAAAGGGACAACATGGACCATCTGTTTATTGGATGAAAATTTTATTTTATTTAATAAAAGACAAATGTTTCTGAATTTAATTGAATAAGCTTGCTATAAATCTCCAGTTTAAATATAATCTACTTACCTGTATTTACATAAGAACCGGGAGTAGAATAAGATAGAGAACCGGGATAATTTTCTATATTGCATTATCGGAAGAACGTATCAATATACGTTCAAGAATGTTTGTGAAATTTTATACAATATTTTTTGTTTCATCCTTCATCCTTCTTACCTTCTTTATCACATTTTTATGGCAAGCCTTGAATTATCGTACGGAAGCAAGTTTAAATTCATAAAATAAAATTATCATCCTATAAGTAAATGGGTGAAGGTTGACCTTCTTTAGAATCCCATAGTGTGAGAATTCCTATTGTTTATTTCACATGAAGGTTTTATTTTTATTTTTTAAGCCAAACTCTGGACCAGCAGAACTAAACATTATATTATTTGTCTTCAAACTTTTTGCCATGTTCTTATTTTAATGCGTAATAAATTACCACAAGACACACCTTATTGTTTTTTTTTACTGAGCTATTAAATAATTGACTAATTTTATAATATGCCATTAACCTAATATGTTTTCCCATTTGTTTCAGTATTAAAAAAAATTAAGTATTACATTTCATTGTAGATTATAGAAAAAACAGATAAAAAAAACGAAAGTTAATCATTCGCTCTATGCTTAGATCATTAAGTAATGGATGGAGCACGCTGGCAAATGTTCTAACTAAACTTTCTGCCGGTTTTGGTGCGGGGAGGGTAACTCACACTTTAAAACACAATCACACATTCACAAAAATAATTTGTGTCTTTACAAACTCAAACTATTACAAAATGGACAGACTAGCATGTTTTTGCACACATACATCGATTACACAGAAAAATCTCTATACATATACGTAATAATACAATCGCTCTAAAGGGATGTAACCATATCGATATTACAAAAATAATAATTTTGTTGAAATTAGAAATAACATTAATATTATATTCATAAAAAATACTACACAGGTCATTTGTAACGTTTTCATCATTATTATATGCATACGAAAAAACAATAAAACGCCATTTTATTTGTATTTGAATATGTATTTATTCAACACATCACATATTATATTCAATAAAATAAATATCGGTCCAGAAATTTTTATTATTTCTGTACCGAGGTGTCCATTCTGATTTTCTCCCACAGCATTCAATCCACCTTAGCCTTAAAGCAGGATTTTTTGTAAATCTGAAATATACGCAATATTCGTACATACATATAAATAAAGTAGCTGCTCCGCGCGGTTTCACCCCCGTGGCTCCACTCCTGTTGGTCGTAGCGTGATGATATATACCTTCCTCGATAAATGGGCTATCTAACACCGAAAGAAATTTTCAAATCGGACCAGTAGTTCCCGAGAATAGCGCGTTCAAACAAACAAACAAACAAACAAACTCTTCAGCTTTATAATATTAGTAAGTATAGATTACATAATAGAAAGGTTACAAGATTAACATTACAAAAAAAACGGCTAAATGCGAGTCGGACTCGCGCACGAAGGGTTCCGTACCATTAAAATGTTCTGCCAGTTAAAAGTAACCGAGCGTAAATTTTAATAAATATATACAAGACTTACAAAATAAACATTATACTCCTTTTTATGCAGTTGTGTAAAATTGTAATATGTATAATAAAGATTAATTCTCATCTCATTTCAAATTATACTTAGAAAAATATTTTTTTATCGACGTTCAAGTTAAAAGCAGTCCGTCACTAAGAAAGTCGTAAAAATTAACGACCTTTTAAGCGACGAGTTTTTAAATTCAACTCTATCACTAAGTTCATAAAGATTAAATTTGAATTTCTCTTCAAGATAGTCTCGCTACATCACTTTATAGTCTCGTGGGGAGTGCGGTTCAATATCGCGTTCTAAATTCAACTTTATCGCTTAGTTCATAAAGATTAAATTTGTATATTTTCTCTTTAAGATAGTCTCGCTACATCACTTTATAGTCTCGTGGGGAGTGCGGTTCAATATCGCGTTCTAAATTCAACTTTATCGCTTAGTTCATAAAGATTAAATTTGTATATTTTCTTTCCATGATAGTCTCGTGAGGCCGCATCAATGATCGAGTACACACATGACTCGATTATTTGTCTTGATCATATCGCTAAACGATACATCGACGATTATTAGAAATTGCATTTAATTAGAAATGTACGTTAAAAAAATAAAAAAATATACACAAATGAAAGGTTATTCCATCTTTTTTAATATTCGACATGTTTGAATTGCTTCTGCAAGACTTGACAGTGCAAAACGGCATTTTTAGCGGAGCACTCGCAGACGTCCTTTCGATGTTTTACGAATACGCATAGTGTTCGTAATCGATTACGCAAGTAGTTTTTATGAAAGCATAAGATTTTTCGATTCGAATAATCTTATACCTCGGCAAAAGGGGAAACGCCTGCGTGTGTTATCCATTACTTAATGATCTAAGGCTCTATGTAATTAAAAACATAATATTGACTGTTAAGTTAAGTTGACTCCAGTTGACTCTGAGTTAATCTTTCAAAAATGTATTTTCATTTAATAAAAAAACCATGTGGTATGGAATTTATATAGCTTCTTCCAACTTATTTCCGATGGATTTCCCGCAATCCTGCGTCATATATCAAATTACATCACCTCAAGCTTAATGGCCTCGTTCATCCATATTTCATTTATCAAGAGTCATTAGAACATCCTCATCCCATTACATATTTTTATGATGCATTAAGATTGAATTTAAATGTTCCTAAATGTTAACTCTTACCAAAATATATTTAAAATGTTAAAATATGAAAGGTCGAATGTATTTTTAAAATGATGTATGAAAATTGGTGTCTAGTATTATCAAAATTATTTTATCACCTCTATTTATTACTTGTAATGCATAGCAGAAATTTTACTGCTTATATGAGACTAATTATGTATCTATATCTATACATATAATAAATCTGTAGAAGGGTCAATTCTGTACATTGAAAATATTGAAAAAATAAATAGCAGGGGGTATTACTGGATCGATACCAAACCCAAATATGTGATTAAAAAAATTTTTGTCTGTCTGTCTGTCTGTCTGTCTGTCTGTCTGTCTGTATGTGAAGACATCACGTGAAAACTAACGGTTCGATTTCGATGAAACTTGGTATAATTATACCTTATTATCCTGGGCGTAAAATAGGATACTTTTTATCCTGGAAAAATACGTAGAAAAAAAACAATCTTAATTTTTCAGTTTTATCCATAGACGTTGTTCTGTAGAACCGCGAACACACGTTGGGTATTATTATAGGCCTAGCCGTATTTGGGTCCAATAGATATTTATAAGATGTTATTGTCGGAGTTACTCAAAATGGAGAAATAAACCATCCACGCGAAGACCGACATCCGCGCGGACGGAGTCGCGGGCGGAAGCTAGTTTATAAATAAATAAATAAGCAGTATTAGTCTTATTCATCAATGTACCGTTTTATATTCATGAATAACTAAACTAATATGTACTTACGGCTTTGAATGATTACAGCCGCCTTATCGGATAGATTTTCCTTGTTATTGCTGCTCCTGTCGTTGTTCTCATCTGAAGTCATTTGCCTCAACACCTTCGCTTTCATCATTGCTTTGTTTTTGTTCAACAAACCTGAAACAAATCGTCAAATAGACAAATAAAACTTTAATTTTATTATTATTTACTCAAGAATTATGCTATTTCCGTGTTTTTAAAGTGAAAATATTTGCTTGTAACAGTTTTAGTTGTTTATTAGATACCTAGCTAGAAATGAGAAAATACGAACAAATCATTATGTAAACAATATAATCAGTCACTCAACTTTAAACGATCTAATTTGAATATACTCGTATATATTTCCAACAAAATTAGCATAGCTTTGATCGCTTAAATTAAGCCTTAGGTATACGAAGTTGAGTAAATGTAATAAAACCATGACGGTGGTACAAAAAGCGCGGTGTAATTTTGTGTTTGGCTATATTACGGAGTCTACAAATTGGTTGGAAGGAAAGTACCTACTCTTATTTAAATAATACCCACATACCTATTAAAATTATAAAAAAATAAATAATGTGATATGATACAACAAAAGCGATGGTTGGACTCAAAAAGGTAGGTGTCAGGATATTAAAGTTGAGAACAAAAATATTTTAATGTACTAAGGTGCGGGTAAAAGGAAGTAAGGTAAGACTGTTTATAATCATAGAATTGCTGTAGAAGTTTATAATTATAGGTTAAACGCGTTCGCGCGTTCTTATACTTTTCTTTAAAACTAGGTTAATTGGCGCAGTTATAAAGAGCCATTTAATATTATCGTCATTGTCGTAATAATGTGAGACACATGCTTATCTGAATTCTTTTTCTTCCCTTAGATACCTGTATAAAACTATGTGTATATTTTTTTTAATTCTTTCTTTACATCTCATCTGTGTTATCATGTAAAGAAGTTTAGCGAGCCGGGCGCGAATACGCCGGTAGTGCTGTCTAACTATTATGTTTTCTAGCAAACTATCCTGCTGCCTAAAAACTTATGCTGACACCGCGAGTCGCGCGGGCATCCGCTGGAAGAGCGGCTTGCTATCCTATTTCATATTAAAATATTCTGCTCCCTAACGATTTCTTCTGTACATACCTTGCTTTTTTCTATCGTCCTGCTCTCGGGTAAACTCCCTCGCTAACAGCTTTTGCCGTTCCCGCTGCAGCCGCTTACGTGTGAACAATCTGCGTACGTGCCCATGCAGTGTAAGCGCTAACACCGCTAGTGGCGCGGGAAATATGCTGAAAGCGCTGCCGAACTATCCAGTTTTCTAGCACACTGCCTTGTATCTGTAACTATTCTGCTCCTTAGCGAACTCTCTTTTACATACCTTGTTGCTTCCTATCGTCCTGCTCCCGGGTAAACTCTCTGGCCAGCAGCTGTTGGCGTTCCCGCTGCAGCCGCTTGCGTGTGAGCCAGCCGCGTACATGGCGCTGCAGTGTCAGCGCTGACACCGCTAGTCGCGCCCGCATGCGCAAGTAGCGCTGTCGGGCGAGCCAGCCACGCACACGCGCTTGGACTAGCACGACTTTTCTTATCTGGAAAGTAAATTGTGTTATTTTAAAAGTGCAAAATTGCTGTGATATACAATTATTGCTTTATTGTACACTTAACTATATAAAATGCAGAAAATAAACTGATATCAGAGCAGATGGGGTAGTCTTGTCGACAAAGCAGCGATCTCTTTCAAGCAATATGACAGACTCCCTTATACATATTAAAACAACAATTTTATTATTATTTAGATCTGGAAGGATCAATTATTAACTTATTGTTAAAATTAAGTTTGTTAATTTAACATAAATTCCACGTATCCTTCAGGATATTATCATCTACTTGGAAATATATGTATTATTATTATGTGGGCTTATGACTTATTGTATTTCTTTTGACCATACCTCTTGTTCATAAATTCTGGCAAGAGTTTCGACATGATAATATTTGAGGAACACTTTTGATTTGCCCAGCGCCCACCCATCCATCCTCAGTCTTATTAATAATAAACGGCAAGTATCTCGATTTGGTTTGACTTCTTCATTATAACTAAATGCTAGGAACCCGTATCTGAAAGAGAACATTTTCAGAAGATTAGCTTAGCTTGATATTTTACTTGAAAATATATGCAGCAGTTGAATAACAGTATGGTCGAAAATCTAAATTACCTTTTCAAAAAATCATCAAAAGTTAATCTATGCGAGAATCCATTCTGCCTTATCCGTATAGTTTCCAGTACGCCAGTATAACGCAATTGCTTCAGAATTTTCGTGGAATCGAAATGTTTGGGCGATCTCGAATCGTTTGGTTTCAAACATCTCACGAACTGAGGAGTACCACTGACCATCTTCTGTAGAAGTTCCATTAAAGAGTATCGGAAGTACGTTGCTACTGTCTGCTGAGCGCGGGACTGAGAAGCTAGGCCACGGCTGTTGAAACGATCCTGAAATGTTACAAGTACAACATGTTTATATAATAAAACAAAGCATAATTAATCATTAAAGTTAAAAAAATAGTTGTGTAAAATGTGCATGAACTTTTAGATCGATTTATTTGTTTAGAAAACAACACAAATTAAATGATTAACACATTTCAAGTGTGCTAGTAAGTTGCAATACTCTGGTGAATATAAATAAGAATTTCGCCAATATTATTTGAAGTATTTCTAATTCGAATCCTACCCGAAAATCTCCCGATAAAGGACTGTCCAAAGTTCTGGAATCCAAGTCTCCCTGGAGCGGCGAGTACAAATTGCCAGTCTTCGTTATCGGACATTGGAATAGGAATCTGATGACATCGTATTGACTTTGCCTCATCAATTGCACAACCTCAGGTGGGAGGAAATTTCGATTCTTTTCCAAGAACCCGTCAGCTTGGTACACAACGCGACCGGCGAAGTGATGGATTGCGAAACAAATTGCATCAGATTTTGGTCGCACGTAAAATTTACTCTTTATATTACGATGGAATTTTTCTGCAACATAGCAAATAATAAAATTAGAGTGAGGTAAAGTTCATTGTATTATTGAGATTCCAATACCTTTAAATATTTTATAAAATATATTATAGTTATTCACAATTTTTTGGTGAATATGAGATAATAAATTATAGAATATTCATCATAATTTACCAATAAGACTCCTGTCTGTTGATCGTGGAAATCGACTCTCTTCGTCAAGCAGTGCTAATAAGCCCATAGGTCGAGACAGAAGCATGTCCAAAACTGGTCTATTGTCAGAAAACTCTACAAGGTCTACAGGAACCCCTTCCGCCATATACTCTTGTTGCTCCCAAGTGAATATATGTTGGTTGAAGTAATATTGGATCTGCTCATTTGCAATGTTTATACAGAGCTGCTCAAAGGAATTTCTTGTGAAGTTTTCGAAACCAAAAATATCTAGGATGCCGATAGACAATTGGTCATTACTGGAAACAGATAGATTTTATTTTATAATATGCTGAACATCAACATAAAATCAATATCGATTAAAATATAACAGAATCAATGTCAAGTAAATTTTGACCTTTTGTTTTAAAAATCTAACAAGTCAAAGTAATCATTTATGAACATATTGCTGAGTAAAAATCTTTGCAAAAAATTAAACTATGCCTGAATATCTTGCATTCATTTTATCACTCGTCTCTTCTTATTACTATAAATTTGATAAAAGATACATTTAAGAAGAATTTGTATCGTCTTACCTTTGTGGGCGATTATGGCAAAGCAGAGCATTAATTCTTTCCACAATTCTATCAAACGCTCTCGCATACAAGCCTCGTGCCGTGGCGTCTCTCGCGACCGCAGCTTCGAAAGGCGAACAGTAGCGAGCGATAGTCTCCCCTTTAGTTACTACGCTGCTACTCGTAAGGCATTCTCGGAGATCTACAGTTTCCACTCCCAGGAGACAGGACGCTAAAATTATATGGTTATTTTTCAAGCACAAAATATGAGAGAGAGCTGAGAACTCGCTTTCTTAGTCTTTTATGTAAAGTCAAACGAACTGTCCTGTGTGTGGAATGAACCCCAACTTAAGTATACTTAACTTTATGAATTAAAGTTTTATAAAACTTTCAATTAAACAATATTAAAATAATTGAGACATCTGAAAAGTTACAAACCCCTGTGTAATGGCGCTGTATCAATTATCGTCGCCCTGTTATCTGTATTATCTTCCCCAGCTGTCTCTGCGAATTCAATATCTCCCAAATGTAATATGGCAGCTAACATTTTATACAAAACTTGTACCTCGTCTTCGTGAAAGCCGACAACCTGAATATGAAATGCTTTTTACAAATTATATATTTTATGAAGGAAACGCTATAGAATAACAATTATTGACAATATATTTTACCTTAAAAGCTTGGTTCAGTTGACGCCATCGGTATACATTATGCTCCCTATAAGTTACCGACAAAGGTTGTAAATATCGATGTCTCGATTTGAATTGATCGTCCAGATAGAACTTCCTCCATCGCCCCTCACTTTCAAGACCATCATACAAGTAATAAAAAACGTGAAAATTACTTTCACCACTGAAATTATAAAAATTAGACGATAGTTAGGCTACTTTTTTAAATTTTTTTAACAGAATAACTAGCAACTTTTTCAGGTAATTTCAACTTACAATGCTTGGTGTACAACTCTAGATTGTTCTAAAAGATACACAGATATTCTAGCTCCCGATATCTTTCCCACCCTCATCATAGATAGATCTAAATATTTCCCGAATCGTGAACTGTTTGCATTGATTCCAGTTCGCGCATTACCAAATGCTTCCATTATTGGATTCACTTGAAGAATTTTGTCTTGAAGATTTCCACTTTGCGTCTGTGAAAGAACATACAAAAGATCTTAAGAAGGCAATACACAGTACATATTATATCACAGTTTAATATATTTTGAATTTTTAATAGAAGTCAAATGTCTTTACAAGGTACCTTTGATAAATAAACAATTTGTTTTAATAATAAATTAGCAGATTCAGTCTTGCCAGCCCCACTTTCGCCAGATATGACTATTGCTTGATGCTGCTTTTGATGCATAAGTGCTTGATGTGCTGCATCAGCTACAGCAAAAATATGTGGTGGGTTATCAGATCGACACCGACCTTGGTATGTTTCTTGACTCTGGAAATTATATTTCAAATGTTGTAATTAAAAAAAGAAGGGTTATCCTCATACACTAATTGTTACTATTAAACATTTAGTTACCTTTAATGTGTAAATTCCTATATCAGTAAACGGATTGACTGCTACTAATATATCTCCAATGTACGTATAGATCTGATTCTGCGAATATCTCTTCTGTAATTGTTCCACGATTGCTTCTTCAGTAAGTACTTCAAGCGTGGCTAAATCATCAGTGTACATTTTTTCTGGCTTCGCTTTGCGATGTGATTTAAGCTTTCCTCGTTTAGTTGTTGCTTCTGGAGCACGACAATTCCTACCTTCAGCCCGCTGTCGTTTTATTTCAGCTTGAAGTTCTTTTCGAATCTAAAAAAAGGAATTACAGGTTGGTACAAAACTATCAACATTTCAAGCATTATTTTGTATTAAATCTTCGAAAATAGTAAAAAAAACTCACTTTATCCTCAAAACTACTAACTGCAAGTAGTAATGGGTGCTCCAATAATTCGCGTGCAAATGGCCTTTGATTCATATCCTTTACCAAACATTCCGAAATGAAATCTGCAAGTTGCGCCGAAAATTGTTCTGGGTGGGTCAATGTCGGAGGTGGGTTTCGTGGAATTTGAAATAAAGCTCTCATTGGATGCAGTCCAGATAGTGGTGGCTCTCCTTCAGCTAGCTCTATAGCTGTTATACCTACAGACCAGACATCGCATCTACAGTCGTAAGATTGGTCTAATTGTTGTTCGCATGCTATAACCTGGAATTAATTAACAATAATGTCAGCCTGAACAATTTTCTTTTAAATAAGAAAACCCAAGTTAGTAGGAAATTAATAATGCTCACTTCAGGTGCCATCCAATAAGGAGTTCCTACAGATGTATTTCTTCTGGCAATAGTCGCAGCTAGATGAGATGAAACACCAAAATCGACGAGTTTGACTTCGGCATTTTCAGTTAAAAGAATGTTGTGTCCTTTAACATCGCGATGCATACATCGATGTGAATGTAGATGAGTTAAAGCTCTGACTGTTCCCCGGAGCACATATGCTAGCTGTGGTTCCGTTAGACTGGTGCCTCGTGCGCGCATTCCTGCACACAGATCTGTGACAGATCCTCCTGTGCAAAGCTGCAAATTAAACATCATTACTCCATTTCTTTGTATACAATTAAATGATTAATAACGTTATAAGACTCACCTCCATAACAAACCATATTTGATCATCTTCGGAAGTTATTCCACGTTTCAAAAATAGCCCAAAGAATTCAGGAATGTTGGCATGACTAGACAGATCCCGAAAGACTAGGAATTCTTCTTCTATTTCTTCGATATTTTCAGCTATGTTTTCCAAAATCTGAAATGAAGTATTTTTGTTTATTAATTTTTTTATAAAATGCATAGTGAGATAAATCATCATCTATGTATCGACTATCGATACTATTCCAAAATAATTTGGAAAATCCAAAAGTGCACGCCTCATAATTTTTTTTTAATAAATATTTATTAATTATTATTTTTGTTTATTTAATAACAATTAAACCACATCGAATCAGACCCTGAAAAATGAAAGGGTTCTATTCCTGAGCATACTCAAGCGTAAGAGAAAAAAAAAGACTCGATTAGTAAAGTATTTCGGTCGCTATCGTGTTAACAAGAAAAAGGATCCGCACATACAGACACACGGACGTCCAAGACAGAACTTTTTTAAACTGTTTTTTAACTAGTTTAAATAACAAAAATGACATCAAAAATATCATGAACGTTAAAAATAGTGTTTTTTCTTAATATGTGTGTGTATGTATTATCTTACAAGTGCAATGTATGATACATAAAGACATTTTAAGTTTGAAAAATCAGATGTTTTGCGCGAAGTGACAGTAGTACCCACCTCAACGCTTCGCTTATGAGGCGTGCAATATTGTGTTATAGTAGATGGTAATTGAATAGACGTTTATTTTTTTAACGCTAAGGCCATCTCATAATATTGTTATTATATTATACTGAAGGCAGCAGGACAATAAAACAACTTGACCATTGACACAAAAAGCTGCATTCATGTCGGTAGTTAGAATTACGAATTGTTTTATGACCTTGACACCAATGTCGGTGAGATAAGATCTACGCAAACCATAACTAGCGAGTTACATATATAACAATACCTACCTTTCATTTATAAGCTTCATTCAAATTCACAAAAGGTGTAAAGAATATGTTATATGTATTGTATGTATTTACTATTTTGGTAGTAGGATATGGGAGACACATTTTTATTAACAGAAAATCGAGGTGGCAGAGGAAACAGATGGCAGAGAGCGTTATGATTTTATTTCATTTTTTATATGAATATACCTAGGTTTTTTATATATCATAAACCATATTATGTTTTGTTATGTTAGTATTTGGACATATAGATCGAATTAAATAAATTACATTAATTTCGGATCCTAAATAAAACATAAATTGGTTACGAAGATTCTCAAAATCATAATGGTGATGAGATTGCCAAATTATTTGACTTACATCAACATTTTACGCAACATTAGCTACTGCAACAAGATCACATATTAAGAAACAAATGGTATTGCAAATATGTTATTTCAATCTCAAATTGATTGAATAATTTTATTCTAGCTTAAGTAACATTCACAAGATATTCGGGATTTTTAGAGGTAAGGACCAACTTTCATAACTCTCAAATAAATATTTATGCAAAGAACTCGAGTCAATATGCTATTTCATACCTTCGTGAAAGAATGGTAAATCTACGAGCATTCTTTTGCATTCTTTCATTTATTATATTAAAAGAAAAAAACTTGACGGCTGCTTCGGCCCAGTGATTGGCTTGTTCGGCAGCAAACAAAAAAATGATTCGTGTTCAAAACACAAGTAAAATAAGAATAAATGTTGTTATATTGAATTCAGTATTAACACGTCTGGTAAAATTAAAAAAATAAGATTTTTCACTATTCGGAATACTTATTACGTAATTTACTGTATAGTTCGGTTTCAGTATAGGTCACCAATTTGATCATAATCAAAGCGACAGGTTTACGCATAGGGTGCCCCGTCAACTGATGATAGTACTCTAATATTTACCTACTTACATTAGCTTTTAAGTCACGTACTAACATTAATGGATCCCTGTCATCTAATTGTTTAAATAAAATAAATAAATAAATAAATAATTGTCACCTTTGGATCAAGTTAATATTATCAGGAGAACATTCTTACTATTAATGTTATAGGTACGAATGCGTTTTACCTTTACTGCCACCCGTTTTCCGGACTTCTTATCCCTAGCGCAGTAGACTTCCCCATAAGTCCCTTCTCCTATGAGGTCTTGCAACGTATATCTGTCGGTAGGGTCTGCAGCCCTATCTAGCTCCACGTGCTGCGACAGCCCTCGGTACGCCATGTCGCTTCTCATATTTTCGGCTCACATTGGTGAAAACTGTAATACAAATATTATTTTTATTTATTTTACTCAAAGAGCGGATTATTATGGTCTTGAAAGAGGCTGGAGAGCAGTGTTTACAGTCTACAGAGTCAGGATGGCGCGGACTATTAAAAATCACACATAAGATGGATGAATGGACTACATATAATATCATACAACTATGGTTGATATGTAATCGAGACTGAACGGACTGCAAAGAAAGCATTAGATACTTTTTTACGTTTTCCTCAAAGAATTCCCTTAGAAATCCAAAAAATGATGCCGAGCAAAAAAATCGTAAAAATAACGGTTTATATATTTTTTTTGTTTTGAATAATAGTATTTTGAGATAAACTGTTATAAATTATTCGTTGAATATGTGCATAATATTTTCTCATGATGATACGTGTGAGAGCAGATAATAATTTTCTGATAAATATAATCTTATTCACGTTACACTTTAAAAATATGTATATATCTTATCGAGTTATCTGTATTTTGCAACATTTATTCCGATGAAGTGCCCACAAGTCTCTACCTATATGTTTCTAGTTTTTACTACATCTATTATTTATATAGATATTAGTATTGATATAGTTATGTTATTTTGCTGCAAACCCCACTGCGTAGATATAATGTAAACCGCAATGTCAAGAAACCGCACCCAAATATGAAATATTAAAAACGGCAGAATGCGCTTTAAGTACTTAATTATCAAGAAAAAAGAGTAATTTAAAAATAGGAGTAGGTACTTTACCTATGTACTTAACCCTTAAACTAACAATGCTTACATAGATTTTTATTAATATTCCTTCTTATTTAAATTAGCTTCATGTGCATACATACCTATGTAAAATTATGGCATTTTTAAAACTATTTCTTTATCTTTTATTAAAACTATTTTCATGCAAATTAAGGTATTACGCAGATTTTAATACTTATTGTTTCGCATAATATTTGATTAGCATACAAATTTTGGTACTATTATTATATGTACATTAAAAAATGTTATAGATAGTGAGTGGTACATAACATAAAATATCCATTAAAGATTTAACGGAGTTTATTCTTGTATTGTATATCACGTACAACCGCAAACCAAATAAGTCAAAATCTTAAATTACAGTTATGTTTAACGACCGTCACTCTTTTCACATCGTCTGGTCTTGCCCCTATTAATTCGATACTGATCTTCGAAATCTCAATTTGACGAGAGTGATGGCATCGAAAAAGACGCGTAATGAAATATGGATTAAAATTTTAAATCATAGCATGCCGTCGTATACCTGTGCGTGCGCAAAGACATTTAAGTTAGTAATATACACGATACCTTATAATTATTGTCATACATCGCGATTTACTATGTAAAGAAAACTGATTTAGGTAGGAAAATATGTGTTTGGTTTACATTAGCAGTGTTCACTTGTGAAATGGTTCGTAACATGGATCTTTCAGCTATACAATGAACTTTTTAATCGCATGCATGCCGTATAAGCGCCACACCTGTTTATTCAATCGATGAGTACCTAATGATTCGTCCATCAAATGACACCGGATATCCACGCTTCGATGGGGTATGCAAATTTCGTCATGTATTACGTGCGGTACTAGTTTTTTCTCATTATTGACCAAAAATAATTGGAACATATTTATTGAGGTGGATGCACTTTGTTTATATGAAACTCAAACAGCACAATTAAATTATTATGAATGATTTCATATATTTTGTAATGTGTGAAAATAATCTCAACATTTAATTTAATATACCTAGTGAATGTTTTAATTTTAGAGTTTGTATAAAATATTATTTATTCATAGCTTTTTTGTTCGTTGCACACAATTTTATATGTTAGAATAGACAGGAAATAGTTACCTATATGTAGATACATAGTTATAATATTAAAATGCTGATACCGATATTGTTACTGTGTAGATAGAATACGATAGCCAGATTTCCTTCAGCTGTCCAAGCGCGAAGTTAACATATTAATTATCAATATTAAGTTCATGTGCTATCCTTTTATAGTCAGGAAGCGTTATTGCATAAATGTTCGAGTAATTGAAATGTATCGTTGTGAACTTCCTAGTTCTTACATTTCATGTTTACAAAATATTATGTTTGTACGAATATAACGAGTAAAATGAGAACATGCAAAGGTATCACCTGTGTGAGAATGTCGTGGAGCAAACGACACTGATGTAATATTCTGTAAGATCTGACTTTTATTTACAAGTACGCTGTACCGAGTTCGCTATAAATTGGTGTCACTTTTGTTTGATGGAGTGCTGGAATTTCGTAACCGTAATATGAATAGCAAATACGACATCTGTACAGATTATTACATATTGTGTAAATATAGTAAAATATTTTGTATTGATCAAACAAACTTCACTTCCGTAACGACACAAATATAAAAATGTGTGCAATAAATATAAAATTTCGACAAACTTAATGAAATAAATTACGTAATGTTGAAATTAAATTTGTTTTTCTTATGTTTAATTACTTTACTATTAATTTGAAAGTTATAATAGCTCATAATATGTGCTTTAAGAATTCAATTATACAATTTATATCTGAAGAATGGCTTTATTAGGTAACAATAAAAATTTGAAATATTTTTTTAATATTACTTACTATACACAAACGTTAAGTATTATATATAATTGTATATAAGTACTTATATACGTCTTCTTCATTTCATTTCATTTATTTATTGATTATCCTCCAAACCAATAAGTCCATCCGTACATAGTACGGTGAATAGGTACTTTAATTACTCATCCTACTTATAAAGAGTGAAGTGTGAACTATTCTTGACAACTCCGTCACAACATGGACGTCATCGAATATTAATTAACAAGAACACACAATAACGTAATGCATGCATTAAAATATTTTCATGCACTTAGGCGTCTCGCTCACTCGATGCCGATGGACGGACGAACGGATAGATGCGACACTTTCACTAGTTCTTTGTCACGAATGTGTGGTACCGACAAATTGGCTGTTGTTTAATGTTTTGTATCGTGTTAAATTTGCTCTACTAGGTAGATCATATGCGCATTGCAAATTGGTAGATTAGGTACAACGCTGAGTATGGAACTGTAACTCGATAGAAGTGAACAGTGAGAGATTAAATAATATTTTAACATTGCATGAAATTACAACAATGTTGTAATTATGCACATAGCATGTCATGCTATGTAAGACCTAAGGTTGAGACTACATAGTAGTAGTTCTTTGTCCAGACCAACAATACGTGCTATAACCACGTTTTACCACTTCCCATCTAAAGGTATTGTTTTCTTAGTACTCATCTAACAATAACAAAATATTCTCAAACACATTTCACAGTTTATTAAGATCATAAATGAAGATTGCATACTGCAAGTATTCTCTCGTTGTATGCAATTAAAAATGTTTTTTTTTTGGGAACAATTAATGTTCTTTTGAAACACTGATTAAAAGTATGTTTTTTATGAAAATAACTGCGTCATAGGTCAATTATATCAGGTACCTATTCGCGCATGCGGAAAAGGATAATAATATAATATAATAATATAATATTGTGACTAATAAGGTACGAGGATAAAAATTTGTTAATATTTTATGCTTACAAATAATATGCTGTTTAAATTATCCATGAATGATGTAGTAGGTATATCACGTTCCTATTTATGCAGAATCAGCTTATAGTGTTAGCCATAATGGAAGCCTGAATGTACGCAATTATTCCTAATCGAAGAAAATGTTTGAGCTGTTTACCACAAATGACTTGAATTCTTTAATCTCATTTCTCTTCAATTCTGCACGTACAGGTACTATAAGTATCATAATCCCACGACATGCATTAAAGACTCACACAAATATAAATGCAATTTTTAAATAATTAATGTAAGTACGTAAGATGGAAGTTAATGAACGGTTTTAAAATTGTTTAAATTTTATTTTACCTCACTATTACTTACTTATTATTCCTTTATTTTACACTTACACAGTGTAAAATAAAGGAATAATAAGTAAGAATTTCTGAATTGACATACCTTGTTTGGAACCTTAAATTATTTGATGTATGTATCAAATAGGTTCAGTCTTTAAAAACCATGTTATGTTTTAAATTATGAGTAGTTCTATTTAAAAGTAAAAGCATATAAAATTGTTAAATCGAAAATGCTGCTTACAGAAATATCTAGTAACCTTAAAGTAATTAATGTATTATTGTGTTTTGATAATTGGATGAAGTCGCACCTTTGTATCATTCTATTCTGAACATTTCAAAAGCATATTATCTACTTATACACGTAGTCACGTACATAGCTCTACACTTTAGGCAAGAAGCCTCTCGACAGCTGGTAATCTGCTTACTAAAGCTCACTAATAGTTTAATTCTCATCCAGGGCCATAGCATGCGTAAATAGAGTGTAAATGTAATTTTATTATTATTTTTAATACGCAGCGTTTATTATAAAAATATACCTTTAACTAATTAACTTAATGAGTATAAAGCAAGTACGGACATTATCTCGGTACTTTACCGTGCTGCATGACTGCGATTATTTCAGTGAGCCCGCTACTAATTTTGGAAGGGCCAATCTCTTTCAAATAGTTTTAGCGTGACGATAACTACAATTGTTAAAATCGTCTTCAAAATAAACGTGAAGTTGAAAATTACTCTATCGTAATAGCGAGAAAGTAACACTTTCTAGTCACAATTAAGGTAAATAATAGCTTTCAATTATCGATAACAACGACTGTGATGTATCAAATGAATTGATACGTTTTATCGCAAGTCAATTGTATCTACTTAAAATAACTTTAAAACGTAAAATATATGTTTAATAATTGCATGCAAGTTAAAAGTAACATACCTACTTTGTACGTAAGTATGTTACTTTTAACTTGGCATGTATTTATTAAACATATTTTTTGCACTCTATCTGATAATAAGATTCATCAATACGCCCCGTTAAACAATAAAAAAGTATGGTTCAAATAGAATATTGATTAAGGAATAAGTGTTAAAAATTATCAAAATCGGAGTTAACCTAAATATGAGTTACAGCAGATACACAAGTTTAAAACACGGGTAATAATATATAGTAAAAATGTAAAATATAAAAAACTAGCGGTCCGCCCCGGCTTCGCCCGTGGTACATAATTTTTACGTTTTCTCTACATAAGAACCATCCTCGAACTTCAAGGAATATTATAATAAAAAAATAATTATCGAAATCGGTTCAGCCGTTCTCGAGTTATGCGCTTACCAACACATTTTGCGATTCATTTTTATATATAAGATAATAATTAAGAAAGTTTATACAAAGAGCTAAATTACAGAATATGTAATACAATATGACTAAACGCCCTGTTGAAAAGTGGACAATAGTGTATAAATAAAAATAACCAAACATATTATTATTAGGTATATTATAGCGAAAGTGGTTATTCCATATATGGGAAATGTTTGAAAGTCGTGAATTTTTATAAGGTAACACTAGAAACACAGCGATAGATGGCAGGCATTACTTGCCTTTACCAGCTACAAACCTGTCGACTATTAAATTTAATTTGACAAACGATTAGAAAATTATAAAAATGTAGAAATCTTTATCTAAATAGAAAATAGAATCACAATACTTTTAACCTCTGTTATTTTAAAACTAGAAATGTTCATTAAAGCATCAATGCGTGAAATATTCCTCATAGAATCGATTTATCTTATCAGCCCGGTATCCCGTTGTGAATCGATTAATAGTAACGGCGAGGAGTGTCACGGTTTTTGCAATAAAACGTTGTTCATATTGTTCACAGAGTTAGCATATAGAACGCATGTTGAACTCGATACATGTATTATGGTTTCCACGCAAATCCGATTGTGTGAGCAGAGAACAATACTTTCTTGATTATAATAAAAAGAGGACTAGTATAATAATTTCATATTTTATATTGATTGATTTTATATAGTTGTACTACGTATTTAGTAGAAATTTAATCGTAAGCTATAGAACAAATTTAGTCACAGAAGGAAAACTATTTACAGCCGTGAAAATTGTAATAAAACACTAACACTAATTTCACAATTTGAACACGATATAAGCACACATAAAGCAATCTAGGAAACGCTAAATAAAACTTTTGTCTACGTAGTTTATGGTATTTTAATTTTGTTCTAAACCTTCAGACACACAATTTACATATTTTTTATCAAAGTCATAAAAACATGCATTGCATTAAATGCACACATACACACATACCAGTATAAAATTATGATCTAAAATTAGTTCTGCTCAGACATAAAAGTAAGTAGATAGTACTTGATTGTTGTATTAAACAAGTTATTTTAAATTTGTTTTATTTGGTTATTTGCCACTAATGGAAAACCTCATAAGGTTTTTTTACATGACATTGCCGTCTACGAAAATTTTAATGAGACCATGTAAACCATGTTTACATTATTTTGTATAGTTTGTAATAAATACAAGCCATTAATATTATATAATGATAATAAACGATAGTCCAATAAATCGCTCTTAATTTACTTTAAATTTGTATAGTCGAAACCCATATCTCGTGATAATAATCGAACACGTGATCCCATAATCTGTAAGGTTTCATCCTCACGCACGACTATGGATTCATATTATTTCCACATTACAGCTTGTAACGTGAATCGAATCCAGGCGCAATGTCACGATCAAAACTAATCTGACCGTGACTTTTCCTTCACGTCATTATACTACACGAAACAGAATTTAGATATCTAGACACGAATTTATAATCGAATTATGAAAGTGTCACCTACAAATTAATTTTGGTGGCCTTATTATCATCTAAATGCTAATATAATGTAGAGCTATTAAAGAAACGGAGAAAGGAGATTCAGCAATATTGCATACTAAAAATAAAAATGAAATGTTTTCATAAGAAATACGAACTACTTTGCATAATTGATCGTTATATATACGACTCTTGAACTATAAAATATTAATTAAAAGTTGAAGAATTTGGTAACACAATCCAATTCACAATGGTATATTGTAATTGATTATAAATTTAAATTGTCTGTATTATATAATTTAACCTCAATTCAAATTGAACAAATTTTATCACCATGTATGTATGTCAATACTTGTTAAGATATATCTTTTTTCTTAAATCTTCCCGCCGCTCATTTTTAAAGTTTATGATCCCCAATCAATTCGCATTAAACTAGCAATTAAAATTATATAAAAACTCAGATAATTAATTAAGCTAGCTAGTGCAGCATTAATTTTCGTAAATGCTTAGAAAGAAATACATATTTGATTAGGAGATTGGACTGGCTTTAATAGTCATAATGTTGTGATTACGACACATTCCGTTTGGTTAATTATTTTTTAATTTAAATTCTCAGCGATTAAGTTAAAGAAATTATTTTATTATGACCTTTTAATAGATTACGCGTACGCAACTAGAAAATATGTTTTGATTACCAAATATGTTATGACAAAATTTGATGTGTTTGTGGTAATTTGGACAATATTGTTTTTGCTTATTATTTTAAAATTATGTTCGTGTACTCTGAGATTGTTTCTTATGGTCATTTGCACTTACAATCTAAGTAATCATAGTTTTGCACTAAGTAGATATTAATGAAATGAATATACAGGTAAATGTTACATTAGCTTGAGTGTATTCATATATCAGTGTGTATTGATTGACACACAAAATACCTACATCAATGACAACACAGTGTCCGATTGTAAGCCTGTTTATTGTTCTGTGTTATGTAGAGCATGCTTATCGTACACACCATAACTGTGTTTCAAAATCGACCTGACGTTTCAATATATTCTTCTTATCATAATAATATGTAACTTTCCAATTCAATATACATAAAATGTAGAAATTTCAACACTTTTACACTAATATTTAACATTTTTCGTTAGTGGCTGCATAATGTTGTAGTTTGTATATTTTATTTTTATATCCACCTGTTAATGATCAGTGCTTATCTAGTATCAACTTAATGTTCTTGTTGTATAACCTGTATAAACATTATCATAGTTAAAAAGGCAGTTTATAAGAGAAATCATTATTTAAATCAGGGATGCACAGACTTATTAAGACTAGGGGCCGCTCGGGCATATTATGAACTGATGGCGGGCCGCCGGAAGTATAGGTAATTAAAGACAATAAAGAATTGCTAATAATGTATTAAAATTGAAAAAGAATTTATTAATTTTAAGCGTGACACTGCATAGTACTTACAATCTTTTTTATATTTGGCTCAAATTTACTTGTAGCATCACGTAAAACTGCTTCCAAACTTTCGTTTGCAAGGCGGTTTCGATTTTTTGTTTTGTTATCGAAAAGATTTGTTCACATATACAGGGTGTCCCAAAAAGTAGTGATGAACGGAAGCTGGGAGGTAGAGGACCTAAAGGGCTATCCGAATCACCCCCATGTATGTTATGCGATTTTTCGTATTTTCGGAGTTATGACGTTTTTTTCAATTTTTCACCTATCGCCGAGTACGGTGATATTTTCACTCATGGTGACGTCAATTATTGCGGAAGGTGCTTGATTTTTTTTGTGTGCTAAGCTGAAAGATAGGCCAATTCAGTATGGTAACATTTACTATCGTTAGATCTTTGAATGGAATAAAAAAAAGAATTAAAATGCCAAGAAAGATAAAATTACCCAGTATGTTCTCCACTTCAAGGGCCCGTAAAAAAATAAAATCACATAAAAAAAGTTTTCCATTTGGCTTTTAAAAACTTGCTCTATCTATCAGGTAGCTACCCTGAAAATTTCATTTTATTATTCAGAAGGCTTCAATCGAAAAATTGAAATCTAAATGAGGTAAGTGCAAAAATTGAATTAACATGATGATTAATAAAAACAAATTAAAACCAATAACAAGGTGTTTAATTACCAGAAATTTTTAAAATGACCCCGCTATTGCTCAGTGCAAGTGCGACATCACCGTAAAAAGTTGTCTTTTAAATGTCTGAATGCCCTTTTATCATTTTTAATGGTTTCTTCTGCTACTATGAATTTCCAGGTTATTTCGTTCAAATTGTGGCAGTCTCTCGTCTTTGTAGTATCCCCACGGAAAAAAATCAATAGGGTTTATGTCCGGGGACCGTCGAGGCCAGGCTAAAGGGCAAAGATACCCTGAAAGATGGATTGGTCGTTGCAGCCTGCGCATGCGCTGGTGACGCCTGCCTTAAAGCCTGGCCTGCACGGTCCCTCGACCTAAACCCCATTGATTTGTTTCAATGGGGATACTAAAAAGACCTCGGCTACTTGAGAGAATGCTACAATTTGGACGAAATAACCCGGAAATTCATAGTAGCAGAAGAAACCATTAAAAATGATAAAAGGGCATTCAGACATTTAAAAGACAACTTTTTACGGTGATGTCGCACTTGCATTGAGCAACAGCGGGGTTATTTTAAAAATTTCTGGTAATTAAACACCTATTTATGGGTTTTAATTTGGTTTTAATGATCATCATGTTAATAAAATTTTTGCACTTACCACATTTAGATTTCAATTTTTCGATTGAAGCCTTCTGAATAATAAAATGAAATTTTTAGGGTAGCTACCTGATAGATAGAGCGAGTTTTTAAAAGCCAAATGGAAAACTTTTTTTATGTGATTTTATTTTTTTATGGGCCCTTGAAGTTGTGAACATACTGGGTAATTTTATCTTTCTTGGCATTTAATTCTTTTTTTATTCCATTCGAAGATCTAACGATAGTAAATGTTACCATACTGAATTGGCCTATCTTTCAGCTTACCACACAAAAAAAAATCAAGCATCTAGCGCAATAAGTCACGTCACCATAAATAAAAATCTCATCCTACTCAGCGATAGATGAAAAATTGAAAAAAATGTCATAACTCCGAAAATACGAAAAATCGCATAACATACATGGGGGTGATTCGGATAGCTCTCTAGGTCCTCTACCTCCCAGCTTCCGTTCATCACTACTTTTTGGGACACCCTGTATAGGTAAGCTGGTAAGCCAAATAAGCTGGCACATTTCAGAACGTTTATGCGCAACTCTTTGTACATATTTTTATCAATGCAGCGGTAAAAGTTCAGCAAGTCTCCTTCGTTAAATCTGTTGCGTAAATCTTGGTCGTTTTGAATGTCGATTTCTAACTGCATTGACTCTGGCGCATTTTCAACTGAAATCGTGAAAGGATTGCTGAATATGTTCAACAGAGGTTTCACTTTTTTAAACTCCGAAAATCTGTCTTGAAAAGATTGAATCAAAATACATATCCAGCTTTTCTACATAACTGGAATTAATCGCAGTTTTGTTAAATTTTTCAGCCATTTTCTTATAATTCTGAAAATGGTTGTTATTTCCAGAACTCAATTGCGATGTGAAAAGTGTGCATTGAAAGGATGATACGTGAGCGTAGAGCTGGGATATCAGTTTATTTTTGCCTTGAAGCCGTGTGTTCAAGACATTCAAATAATTTGTTATGTCAACTAAAAAAGCCAAATCACATAACCAATCAGGATTTTTAAGTTCCGGTACATCCCTTTGTTTTTCCGCCAGAAATATTCAGTTTTATTATGGAATATGATTCAATATTTTTCGAATGTACGAGAGTATTATTTATGAATTATGCTGTCGGCGGGCCACCAGTATTCGACCGGCGGGCCGCATGCGGCCCGCGGGCCGCGGTCTGTGCATCACTGATTTAAATGAAAAGGAAATGGTTTCCCTTTTTGTCAATTTCCCTTTCCCATCTTTGAATGATTTCGATGTTAAAAACACAAGCGCTTTATTCATTCGTTTGATTTTATATATTGTGCCTTTTTTGGTTAAAATATTTAATTAGAATTCCAATAACTGGATATATGTATCTTTTGGATTTAAGCAGATTTATATGAATAATGATTTTTAATTAACTTCGCACCGGTACACTAATTGTACGTTAACGATTTTTGAGAATGAACTTATTTCCACTGTAGGTACTTAGGTATACCTTAAGTTATAATTAAACGTTTGTAAGTGTTATACAATATACATAATAGAGCTTAATTACATTCGAAGTAAAAGCTAATAATAGTGTATATTGTGGGAAATATAAATGTAATGAAATTATAGTATAGATGTTCTCTCTATGAATATTTTATATATAAATGGTTTGATTATTTGTTTGCCCCGAAAATGCTCCGAAACTGTTAGACCGACTTTTATTGCACGCCTCATAAGCGAAGCGTTGAGGTGGGTACTACTGTCACTTCGCGCAAAACATCTGATTTTTCAAACTTAAAATGTCTTTATGTATCATACATTGCACTTGTAAGATAATACATACACACACATATTTGTTTTTGTTATTTAAACTAGTTAAAAAACAGTTTAAAAAAGTTCTGTCTTGGACGTCCGTGTGTCTGTATGTGCGGATCCTTTTTCTTGTTAACACGATAGCGACCGAAATACTTTACTAATCGAGTCTTTTTTTTTCTCTTACGCTTGAGTATGCTCAGGAATAGAACCCTTTCATTTTTCAGGGTCTGATTCGATGTGGTTTAATTGTTATTAAATAAACAAAAATAATAATTAATAAATATTTATTAAAAAAAAATTATGAGGCGTGCACTTTTGGATTTTCCAAATTATTTTTTCAATATCAAGGTACATCTTTGTACCTAAGAGCTAGCGCGCACGAGCAACTTAGTCTCCGCAACTATTTTGTCTCTCCCATCAATTTGTATGGGGAGTTGCGTCGCCACGTGCGCGCACTTTCATACTAGCCCATGGGTGGAGAGACAAAATAGTTGCGGAGACAAAATAGTTGCGGAAACAAAGTTGCTCGTGCGCGCTAGCTCTAATTGTAGCCGGGGCAAGAATATTTGCATATTTAAGATGACTCTATATCTATGTTGTTTCAAGTTTCAAGAAACTTTATTTGATATTACATATATAAAACTGGGCGATCCGGATAAAATATTTAATTAAAATTTTTGAAAAAACTAGAAAGTATGCTTAAAAATTGTGTAAGTAAATATAATAAAGGACATCTGACAAAATAGCTCTTAATGAGTCTCATGTTGGTCTCATGCAATCAGGTTGTCGAGGTTCTGTCACTATTTAAGCAAATAGTGCCAGAATTTGCATATACATTAGAACGAACTAGTTTCTAACAATAAGGTTATAGGTCATTTCCGTGAATTAGAAACCGTGACAAACGGAGACTTGCTTCGACGTTGACCCATTGTCACTCCCTACCGCTTCTATTTACACAGCATTAAATATTGAGTCATGAATCATGATATTCTTCAATTTCTTCGTTTTACTTAAGTATCATGTTTTATTCTTCTGTTAAAGATTTAATCGGAAGCGTTAATGTTACAATTTATTTTTATAGGGTAACTATAACATTATGGCAGTCAGTTGCTTTCAAATCTGATTTAAGATACTGGAATATCGTTGAAATATCATCTACTTTAACATCATTATACAAAATGTAGCATTTTAACGCATATTACACTTATGGTTTTATATAGATCATCGATAGTTTGACATTTGAATAACTGCTCGAAACCAAGGCAGAATGTACATTTAAAAAGAGCCACTACCACCGAACTGAATGGGAAAGGTCTAGATTATTTTATTAGTTACGAAAGTTCAGCTTGCAGACTCGTGTGCAAATTACAACATAAATTTCATCACGAGTCAGAGTATTCTTCAACTATTTTTTATAAAGTATAATGGTACAATAACAATTAAACTTTGCGTTAAAAGTAATAGATTTCTTTGAAAGGATTATGCAAATAAAGATTTTCTAGTTGAGTTGAGTGAAATCCTCGATTGGCTTAGAGCAACGAGGTCGATCTTGCAATTGTATAGGCGCATCGTTCGCTCTGATTGACAACTGCCGTGACGTATCGATGCTGGGCCATTTCACGCGACCGCGACCAATGTACAAATTAAAACAATCTGTACCGCATTAAATATGAAGCGTTTTAGAATGTTTCTGTTAAACTCGTCGTTTTGTGAAAATTCAATGCACATGAGTGATGTCGCACTTGGACAATTAGATACGGAAGAGACAAGCGAACGAGCATGCTAACCGTCACTCCGTTTTCTTCCGTTGTGCTTTTTATATGAGCTATCATCTATAGATTATGTTAAACCGTACATGTCTGTAAATATACGTCATTATGTACGTTTTAAACATTCTACCTAAAAGTCGCTTACAATCCATTCCAATTTTATTTTATGTTTTAAATGGTAAGCATAAATTATAGAAACTAATATTGCAATCAAATGAAATTAAAGTTATATCAGTTTTTAAATTATTATTATGCATGCAATTTACCTATATGGTAGTTCAGTGTGTCATTCAGTCGAACAATACTGGGAGTCTAGTTAAGAAAATCGTGATGGGAAAATAGCAAAACAATAACTTCGATACAAAGAACACTCCCTCGTCTGTATGTGGTATAACGAAGGTATAAAAAATAAACCTACAAGTACATGCGATTGTATTAGTTCGATGATAATGATCTTTTAATAGTGAGCGTGAGACATAAATACAGACATCAGTCATGTCATACAAAATGGATAGTGAGTTTGGTACTTAAATAACCTTATGCTTTTGTTGAGGCAGGTTAAAGGGGAAAATTTAATGAAATAATACTGGTACCAGTCCCACTAAAACCTTTTCTTAAAAAAAATAAAAGAAGAAGCATTTGTCACTGTGTTTCTGAAGTAAGGACAAAGATAACAAAGTTAAAACAGTTTGGACAATTATTAATGGTGAAATGGGCAAAAGCCGGACAAATAGTACCATAAAACTTGTAAATGCTGGCAGGGTCATTGACAAAAGTGCTGATGTTGCGCTTGCTTTTGAAGATTTCTTTCGTAGTGTCCCTGTTAGTATTACTAAAAAATTAAATTCATCATCAGTGCTTGCGGAGTCCTATTTGAGGGACCATGTTGCGGAGTGTAATGTATTATTTGAATTGCGACATGTGACTGCAGATGAAATTGTTAAAACTTTTAAAACATTAAACTTAAAAAAAACATGTGATCTCTGGGGAATGTCTGTGAATTTAGTAAATAATATTATAGAAAACATTGCCAACCATTTAGCGTTTATATTTAATCAATGTTGTGACTGTGGTATATTCCCTGATTTATTAAAGTTTAGTAAAGTTATTCCTTTATTCAAAAGCGGTGACCAAGAAGACTGTAATAACTATAGGCCTATTTCTATTTTACCAACTTTGAGCAAAGTCTTCGAGAAATTGATTTTAAACCAATTATGTAGTCATTTTGTTTCAAATGGTTTACTGCACGCCAAACAGTTTGGTTTTACAAGGGGGCGCTCTACCACTGATGCTGGAATAGCTCTTTTGTCACATATATATAAAGCATGGGAAAATTCAAAGAATGCTTTGGGGATATTCTGCGACCTTTCTAAGGCTTTCGACTGTGTAGAACATTCCACTCTATTACGGAAACTAAATTTTTATGGTATCAAAGGTTTATCTCAGGACCTCATAGCTTCATATCTTCAGAACAGGGTACAGACCGTTGTTGTTAATGGAGAGAAATCTTGCGGTGCGCCGATTAACATTGGTGTTCCGCAGGGATCTATCTTAGGACCGTTTTTGTTCTTAGTGTATATTAATGACCTACCTTATTATTTGCAGGATATGTGTGAAATAGTACTGTTTGCAGATGATACCTCATTAATATTTAATGTGGATAGATATGACACAAATGTTGACGAAGTAAACTCTGCTCTTTTACGCATATCTAATTGGTTTAATGCTAATAATTTATTATTGAATGCAAAAAAAACAAATTGTGTAGAGTTTATCCTTCCAAATGTAAAAAAAGGTCAAAAGGGATATCATTTTAAACGGGGAGGTATTATACCCTGTCGAGTCTACTGTTTTTCTTGGTTTGACACTAGATGAGAAGCTACAATGGGGGACCCATGTTGCCACCACCGCTGCTAAGCTCAGCTCAGCTGCATATGCAGTTCGAAGAATAAGGCATCTCACCGATGAAGATACGGCTAGATTGGTTTATTTTAGTTACTTTCATAGCATTATGTCCTATGGAATTCTACTATGGGGCAGGGCTGCAGATATAGAAACTATATTTATATTACAGAAAAGAGCCATACGCTCTATATATAATTTACGTGCTCGGGACTCACTAAGAGATCTCTTTAAGAATATTGGTATCCTCACTGTACCATCACAGTATATATTTAATAATGTTTTACATGTACACAAAAACGCGGACTTACACACAAAAGTAGGAGATAGACACTGTTATGGCACAAGGAATAGAAATAAAATTGAAATGCCATTTTATAGGTTAGCTAAAGTTAAAAATTCATTTATGGGCCAAGGTATACGTTTTTACAATAGAATTCCTCATAGTATTAAAGAGTTTAGTAGTGTTAAATTTAAAACTTATTTAAAAAATGTATTAGTTCAGAGAGCCTACTACAGCATTAAGGAATATATGGAAGATGAAAATCCATGGAGGGTTGTCGCGTAAGAATAACAGGACAGTTCTTTGGCATATTATGATAATATATAATATTATGTAGTTAGATGTAAGTAACATGTAATGTAAAATTATATTGTATATGGACATGACTTTAAAAGAGCAACTATGGAGTTTCTTGCCGGTTCTTCTCCATAGATACTGCTTTCCGAATCGGTGGTAAATTTAAAGAATGTAATGACGATTCAAAAGTGCTTCTGGAAGAAGTCTAATTGAATAAATAAATGTTTGAGTTTGTTTGAGTTTGAGTTTGAAGGAGTAAACAGTTACTTCTTTGAAACTATATAAAACATTCAAAAAATAATCTAAAATTGTTAGTTGATAGACAAGTATGCAACCATGTCTAGTAATTATTAAGCTAGTTACTTTATCCTCTTCATTATAGCATCAATACCACAATTTATTTGCATTGTTTACTTTACAGGTATAGATAAAACTCATTAACACATTGTACACATATTACAAAACCATTTATCAATTTAAATTTAAGATACCAAATAGCGGGGAAGACGCATAATTAGGTGAAGACTTAATTGCCAATTAAAATGATTCTGTTAAGTAACACATTATTTATTACCGCGGCATTAATATTATTAAAAAATGTTTATATGAATTGTTTGTTATTGTTCCGGTATTTTCTGTTTATGAACATTAGGAATATCTTTCTGGCGAGATAGCTTGTTGCTAACAGTTAACACCCGTGTTGACCGATTACATAAAATTATTGTTTTTCAATATTCACATACCGGATTTAGAAATTCAATTAAAGTTGATCACTTTATAATATTATGTCTTTTTTAAATTTGGGTTTTAGGAATAGAAAGAAAATAATGAATACCTACTAATGCCTAGTATAATTACGCAAATACGCAATACAATGAAAGTGTATAAAAGTAAATCCTTACTTTAAAATTTATTATATTTAAAGTTTAAACTTTAAACACATCCGAGTCGACACCTCTGAATGCTTAGAAGTGAAATAGTGATAGTAAAATTAGTATAATGGGAGGTCGTTTATAACGATTTAAACATTTAATGTGATAAATTAAATAAATTAAATGTCTCATTAAATAAAATCGAAATTAAATAGGATTTTTTATCGATTTTTTTTTTCATTCTAATCGCTTGAAAAGAATATAAAATTAAGATACTTACCTATTAGATAGATACCTACCTTATTAGTTTTTTCCCACAACCTTTATCATAACCTTTAAAAGAGTTTAGTAAACCAATTAACGATACGGAGGAAAAAAATCAAATAAAGATAATGCAAATATTTAATGATTTTTGTTCTACCTGATTATGACTCATGGCCATGAGAGCCAAAAGTCACGACTCTTACCTACCTACCTAGGTATTTCAAGGATATTTTGTTGTTTGCAATTTTGATAGATTTTAGTAATTTATAATACCTAGGTACATTGTACATTTTTGTACGATAAAAGTTTGATAATCACAGATTACGTAGGTACGTGTTTCCAAACATATTAATCTAGGAATTTATGTATGAAACAAAATTATAGAAAAATTCATCAGCCTGTAAATATGTCAAGATCCAAAAAAAATATTTTGCAATAAGGTTTAAAGTTGTATGTTTTGGGCTTTGGCATACGTAAGTAAGCTAAGAATACCTAATTGTTGTTTTCTTTTTATCTTATAATCTTACTTGAATACTAAACCTTGAGGGAGCAAGTTACACGCGTACTTTTATAGATATATATACCTACTTATTTCATACTTTTTTATTGTTCGCCGAGGTACTTACTGAGTGAGTAGCGTTTTTAAGGTACATTTATTATTATTTATTTACTATCTGACAATATCAACTATATTTAACGTTAATAGTAGAAATTGAATAGTAATAAAGTCATTAAACTTTCATAATAAATTATATACGAGGAAAAGAATACACTAGTTTAAAATAAACATAAAACATTTTTTAATATGCATTTGTAGCCGGG
Source organism: Colias philodice (assembly GCF_061535455.1). Taxonomy (NCBI): domain Eukaryota; kingdom Metazoa; phylum Arthropoda; class Insecta; order Lepidoptera; family Pieridae; genus Colias; species Colias philodice. The sequence continues at coordinate 5,864,940 of NC_143091.1, read as the reverse complement.
CAGGAATATCCATATTTCATGAATGTAAACAAAAACTCACCCACGGATGAAGTATGTTATGGATGGATTATACACTAATTGCTTTAATAACCACACGGAAGTCACAGTATCCACAATAGTTTGTCGTATCGGATTATAGTTCTAAGTTACCGGCATTTTCGTTCGCGTAGTGCAAAGCGAGCGCGCGGCGGCACGGTCACAGACATGTGAAATCAGCTGTGGCTCTGGCTAACGGGACCTCGCCCCTCCCGCGCACTGCCGCATAGCAGATAAGATAATTATTCTGTTTATTTACGGATAAATCTATATTACACTTTTCACGTACCTAACGTGGGAATTTAAGCCAGATACAAGATTGGTTGTAGCCAGTACGTGCAGGTCTGTAAAATTAACTAGATTGTAATCTACCCGCAAGAGCATGAACATTTCTGTTCACTGAAACGACCGAAGGTCATTTTTTTATTGTTTTAGTTGTTATTTATTTTTCAATTATTTCATTTATCTGGAATAGCCAATTCGTATATTTGCTAGAACAGTTAATAATTGTCACCACCGAAAAGTTTGAAATGTTAAGTTTTCTGAGTAATACGAAGATAAATAAATAGTACTTAACTACTGTATTTTATATACCTAGGTACAATACAAAAGATATAGGAAATAGGAATTAGGCTCATTCCATGAAGAGTTATGTAAATAATTAGGCTATGTAATGATAGTATGAAATATTATGACGTAGTCTTTGAAAATACTATATACCTATTACCTACCTACATACTGAATTTATGCAAAAATTAGCCGATAACGGTGCCGCCCGTGCCGTGTATTGCAATTTGCATTAGAGTTATAGCCTGTAGGTAAGTACGGCAATTTATTTGATTTCTTTTAAAAATACATAATCAATATATTCTGATAAGTAGATACATTTTTATTTTATTATACATACTATAATTACATAGGTACCTAATATACTTACACACTTTTACATGTAATTGGTGTGTTTTTGTTTTAAATTTTCAAGTTAAAATATAATCCACATAGGTAATTGGGTAAATTATTTGATAACCCATTGAGCCCCAAGCAACCCGATCGGTCCCAGACACAATAGATTTTCTATTGTCTGTGGTTCCGGGGCCTGAGTTAATAATATCTCAAAATGAAAAATACCTATATCGGTAGGAAATACCTAGGTAGTAGGTACCTAGTATGTATATTAATAAATATAAAAGCTACTTACCCATGACTTGAATTATGCACTCTTCTCATGGCGATCTTGCAAATTTATTGCGACAAGGAGAAAACTTTCAACAAAGGATACATGCAAATACGTGCACCGCATTTCTTGGTATAAAATACTTTTACCTCTTTTACTTTTCCTTTTGTGTTAAAAAAATTGAAATGCGTTTCAAATATAATATATATTTTCGTAGTGTTTTTAATTCAAAATTCTTATTTATTGCCGCCATATTGTGACGATTATGACTTTATTATTTATTAAACATTTTTTATAGCTCTAGATACAAGCAAATTTGACTCAGGATTTTTTTCTAGGAGTAATTGTAGCGTACCGAAAGAACAAATGAAGAAAAAATATTTTAACTCGTCTACAGATATTCAAACCTTTGGTATGAAGGTATTATTGATTTTATTTTTTGTTTGGCTCCAAATTTGGCAAACGCAAGCGTTTTTGAACTCTTATTCCCGATTTTACAAGTAACTACTTACCTACAATTAAGGAAACGTTGATTTTAGGTGTAGGGTTTAGATTAATAAATTATCACAGAAAAAGAATTAAATTTAAATTAACTTTAATGTCTTTTGTATTTTTATTTTTTAGTCTAAATATAAGACACATAAGACAAAATAATTGTATGTAGACATCTAGTACAATTAAAATAAGAATTAGATAAAATTAACTCCGTTTTACCCTTTGGGTACGGAACCCTAAAAATGAAATAAAAATAAATAAGATACATCATTGAAATTAAATTAGATAGTATTTTGCCTGAGTAACGTTACGCAACAAAGCAATTATACAATATTCTCTAGCATTGCAAAGCAGTTTCTTATAAAATTAGATAAATTTAAAGTATTTCATATGTAAATAACTATAAAAATAATTCTGTAACGGTTTACTAACATTAGTACGCCTAATTAAAGTTTGTGGTTATGCTCCATAGAGTCACGGTGGTTAATGGTTATAGGTATACTATAACTTTAATTCGCCTATATGGTTTATAGTTAAAAAACGTTTCACGTAGTAAAAGATAAAAGATTTATCATTTATTATTATTAATTTGATTTTCATCAGTCTTATTTTCTATTCTCAGTGCAAATCCTTCAAAAATGTATCTCAGATAGTTATTATTTTACAGGTTTTAGATAACATAATTATGTTATTTTGATTTGAAGGATCGAAACATTCGCCGGCTGAACTCATTTTCCGAATTATACATGACAAGGTGGAGCCATGATAAGGATAGTGGATGTTTCCCAGTTGGGAAACATCCACATTATAAAAACACTAATAGCTCATTCTCTCTAAAGGTGGTGTCGAAAAGAATTAGTTGTAAATTCGCTAGGTTGTTTATTTTTTCTATATATAGATACGTATATCTACTTTCCTTGTCAAATGACTCCACTGAACCGATTACAATGATATTTAGCACACATATAGAGGGTAACTTGGATTAACACATAGGATAGGTTTTATCCCGGAAATCCCACGGGAACGGGAACTGTGCGGGTTTTCCTTTGAAAACGCGGGCGAAGCCGCGGGCGGAAATCTAGTAATATAATAAAATTCCTATCTAATTAAAATATAACCCCTATGTGATTATTTTAGCAATTATGATTACCCGAGTATGTTTACTACCCAGATGCTTTCCGCTTTTAAAATATATTACCCAGGTAGGTAATGAAATATTTTTCGGGTAACTCTTAAGAAACGTCAGCAACAGACGGGGGCCTACAGAGAAAGAGCAGCTCCTCGAAAGCTCGCGGCTCTGCCGAGGAAAGCGGCACTCTCACTCTGCACTCAATTGTAGCAGAGGCTGGAAGTGTTTTTTTTTATAAAATCATAGTAGAAATCGCGTAGAAATCATCTACATGAAATTGTTTTATCTATTTAACAGATGAGCGTATTAAGTACAATAGATTGAGCGTATTAAGTACATTCTTCTATCTGAATTTTAATTTTATGTCATTCTATTTTGGTCCATCGTAATAATTATTATCGAATCGACGATTCGATTTTACCTTGATCTTTACACAAAATAGCCGAGACCATTCGACCTTCCCACATCGTTTCGCAAATAACATCACGGTGTAGATCACTGTTCTCTATAATATAGGCCACTATAGCCACTGCCCACTCTCTGCCACTACATGGTGACTCACTCAATATCAGTAATCAGAGTTAACCAAAGCTTATCATATATATATATATATATATATATATATATTGCAAGTTTTACAGCCTTCGTATTTGCAAGAACTGCTAGAATATTGTCAGTGTTCGTTTGAATATTACGGTGTGCTAAAAATAATAAACAGTGTTACATATTTTGTAATTTATTTAGACAAAACGGCATCGATTAGACGGAACACAAGGGGGTCGAAGCACCTCCATGAGACTGGCGGCGACGATTCACCCTTTAATGCCCACGGTTAACAAATCTTTGTACAGCACGTGTAGATGGTTATGCAAGGGCAGCATGGGCCGCAGCAGGGGCCGCCGCAACATCCACCGCAAGGTCCGCACCTGTAAAAAAAAAATTGCTGAAATTTTTTGTTCATAGTTCACTGAAATTTCTTAAGATTTGTCTCAGAGAAAGCAATTTTTTTAGCCTTTGAGGGAACAAATAAAATTGCAAGATATAAAGATATGTAATAATAGAATACTTACATTTTGTATTATGGAAGAACAGATTAGATTTATAGCTGAAGAGTATTTTTGTACTTATCAAGTTATTGATATTTTTTTAATACTTTTTAGGTTTATGTAACGCCGGAGATTTTTCTGAACTGACGACTGAAGCCTCTTCTTGGACTATTTATAGTAGAATTATTTTTAAATATGGAAGAAGATTCTTCATCAACGAAAATTTTTGAATAATTATTCAGAAAAAAGGTTTTATGTTACGTACGTTAAGTAAAAACTAAAGGTTGTGTTACAACATGCAGTTTCAAGATTATAACTAACTACTAACTAGTAGGTACTAAAAGTTGATGAATTGCAAACGCAAGCGTTGATCCCGATAAAACTGGTATGATGTTGCACGCCGAAATTTGGCTAATTAGCCACATTCTACAACAGTCCTCTCTTTCTCACGATAGTTTATGTTCGTGAGTTCGTTTGTGCGCCCTTTTTGAAGATCGAATGTTGTGTTGCTACTTTTAACATCATTGGTTGCCTGTGCAATGTGTCAAAGTGTACAAAACAGATATATAACTAAAGTATAATATCCTCTTATTGATTATTCGACCTCTACTCAATATTATTGTTAACAAGGAATACAATATAATACAGAATACTATTCACATAAATCAACAATAATTTAAAATAGCCTTACAAAACTATATTGTTATTAAACCTATGTAATAGGTAAATAAATAAATGTCTTGTATAAAAAAATATGGTAAAATAAGAACCATGGCTATCTAGATTACTAGTTTTAAATTAATGGGTTTCATTCACTTTCATATGTCTGAAAGTGAATGAAATCTACATTATTTTGTTTCAAAATTCCAGTGTGTAAAATAAAAATTGCATTTTAATAATTTTGAATTCCAAATAAAATTATCTTATTATGGGCTGCAATAAACCATGTGCACCCCTGAAGTCATGCAAGAGTCGCGAACTAAGAGGTGGAATCCTGTACACAGACTGCTACTGCTTACGCCGTAATGGCTTGCAATATGACTGCCGCAGGAGCGGTTGTCAAACATCCCCTCTTTGCCAAGCTCTACCTGCCCCGCTTTGTGGACCAGCGAACGTAGCTTGTCATAAACATCGTGCTAATCCACACGCGGAACCGTTATATAGCATTTGTAAAATGCGAAAATATAGCAATTGAATCAGAAAATTATCATGTTACCATGCGGTATCGGCGTATACCTTTATGCTTTGTTGAATGTTCTGATGGCACATACATTTCAAAAATAGAATTCAATTGAAATTTGGAAAAAGAAGCGACGAAACTGACAGAAGATTATTGTCTTTCGACAAATGCACATGATTTGTTAAAAATTTTATAAACAATTTATTTTTATCTAAATTTACAAGTGAATATAAAAGTTTAAAATATTAAAATAAATAAAAATCTGTAAAATACTAAACCCGCGAATCCTCCTATCTTAATTAATATCTTATCAGACTACAAAATGTAAGTAAACTACAGGAAAATGCAAAATTCTCCTCAGATAATATGGTGAAGTACTTATGTATTTAATATTACAGGTGTTCGCCATGTGGACCAATGGTATGCTACAAATATGAAGACTGCGGGCCTCCAGTTAGTATTTATTGCACTTACACAAAGTAGACATATTTAAACTTTATTATTTTCTTCATAAGATAATTCTGTCTAGAAATTTCTTAATTATTCAATATAATCTTTAATTAAACATAATATTATGTACAGCTTCAGTGCCTCCCGAGGTCAGCATTCAAACGCAATGGCCTGCAAGATTGCCAGTTCTTCCAACAAGGGTCGATTCGCTATTTATGCCGGGACGGCCCTTGCTGTCCGAAGCCTTGCCCGCCGCCCTGTCCGCCGTGCGTGCGCCGCCCGCCTCCTGGGAAGACATACGTGACTCGATTCAGTGACTTCGACTTGATATCGCAATGGTAGTAGCTAACGCTTAGTGTAGCTCACTGACTGCTGCGAGGATCGGTAATTTTATTTCATTATCACGGCGGACTGTGGGGGCACTTTTTGAACGTAAAAATAAAATCGATAATTTATTTGCAGAAAGGTAGATCTAACAATGCAGATCCTCAAGCAGAGGAGAGCGGCACGGAAAAAAAGAATGAGAAAGAGAATCAACTCAAAAGAACGAAAAGTCGTGAGCTTCGTGGTGGGATAATGTATTACAGTTGCCACTGCATCAAACGCAATGGCTTGCAACATGATTGTAGGCGAACCGGATGCGGAGGGGAACCAGCGTGTCTAGTTCTGCCTGACCCCTTATGTGCTCCAAGTCAACTAGCGCGTGCGCGGGGACTTGCGGATCCTGCTCCGTTAGCAGCACATTATCGAGCACAAGCTGGTGGCTCTGGGGCATCTGCAGATAGCAGTGGCCCATCTGGTGGAGGGAAGAGGTTCATAGTGTGTGAGTTAAAAGGAATAATGCCTGAAGCTCAAACTGAAAAGGGAAATAAATGCTGTAAGTGTCCACTTATATCGAATATTATTCAATCAAAAGGGACCCCTAGCTACGATAAAGATAAATGCTGCTGCAACGCTACTAGTCAGCCTGATAGCATATCGCCCCTTTTTCTTTTTGATGAAACAACTTTAGCAAGTATACTCAATAGATTTAACGATAAAGAAGTAGATTCGGATGATGTCGTAATAGGACCCGGTGGTCGTCCTCGAAAACCACAAATAAAAGCTGAAAAAGAAGTTTGTAATCGACCAGGTTGTGTACATTGGAAACCACCACCGCCCTGTGTTTGGGATGCTCCTTGCAAAGCTGACTGTTTTGAGGCACCACCGGGTATACAACCTGGACGCAATCCGCTAACGGGTGGCGGTGGCGGTTCTAATACATCTGGTGCTTACAATACTGGTGAAAAAATAAAACTTCTTACACTTATCTCATAATAATTACCAGGTTGTTCTACTTCGAAAGCTGGAGGGACAATAGCAGATGATGAAAAGGAAGCTGCAGCGGGCCTGCCAGTTTTAGTTATGAAACTTTGCTAAAATTTAAGAATAAAATATGTTGATAGTCAAAAGTTATTTTATTTATACTATACTATGTGTATTTTATAAAGAATAGAAAAATAAATTTAAGGGGATCCTATGGTCAAAACCGAAAAACACCTCATACATATTGAATTTTGTTGAGGAAACTGTTGGTACGATTGCCTTGAAAAAAATATATGATATTCAAGGATATAATCAACAAAGTGTATTGTTTACTTTTCATTTTAGAACAGCCTAAACGTAAAAAAATACATACAAATCAACCCCGTTTTGCACATAAAACGCATTTTGTTAGGAAAACGTGTACATTTTATACCAAAAAATTTATGATATTTGTTAGAGCTAGCGCGCACGAGCAACTTTGTCTCCGCAACTATTTTGTCTCTCCCATCAATTTGTATGGGGAGTTGCGTCGCTAATAATATAATTATTAAAATTGAAAAAATAATCAAAACAAGTTACCTAAGAGCCAGCGCGCACGAGCAACTTTGTCTCCGCAACTATTTTGTCTCCGCAACTATTTTGTCTCTCCACCCGTGGGCTAGTATGAAAGTGCGCGCACGTAGCGATTACATTAATTACATTAATTACAGTCATATGCGGCTCTTATAACTTATTTTTTAAGGTTTTTAATGTAGCTGCACTGTCAATTTTCTTTAATACTTCTAACATAATAAAATACGCTTGATTTCTGGCATATCTATTTGCGTAATCTTTGTTACTTAAGTCCCACAAACAGGGAAAGTCTTTATATAGTTCCAGTAATTTTATTATTATGTCACGTTCGTTGACCGTAACTCCCTCGGCGTTCATGTTGACGGTGTTGACGCCCTACACCGGCGGCGTTGCGAATGCGAATGAGCCAATTACCTATATTACTCTATGGAATGAGCCGATTTGGTCGGAACAAAGCTTCCAAACGTTCCAATTTGGTCGGATCGGATAGGAAGTTGGTTTGGTCGGTATCGCCGGCGCATCCGACCACGTCAAACCAATATTAATAATAATTATGTCGGACCGACCGCTCTCTTTCCGATTTGGTCGTGGTCGGATGGTTGGCACCAACCGAATCGGAGCGTCTGTAGATGCTTTAACGCTAAAATTCACCGAATTGAATGTTTTATTAAAACCAGATTGTAATAGGTATTTACATGAGCAGTTAAGTTCATGAAATGAAAGTTAAAAATAGGTATAGGTAAACCAGAATCTGATGGCAATTAGGGAAATCAAAATTTTGAGTGTGCAACCCTAGGGAAAATGGACTGAACGATCTTGATACTGCTTATTTTTCATTTTGTCCTCAATATCATTAGTCACATTACATAAGTGGACAATACTGTACTTAATAATGAGATATCCACTTAATATTATGTAGGTACATACTTACATGTATAATTATTAATTGTATACATATTACTTTTATATAGGTAATACATATTATTATTTACACATACCTATATTTGTATATTCATTATCATTATGCCATGTGAAAATATGGATGTAATGATAATACCAGATCAAAACTAGATTGCTTATAATTGTCTATAAAATAAAATAAAAATAAAATAAAACTATGTTTATTTTCGTAAGTATTAACAGATACACACATTATAAAATTGACTTGGACAGCTTGGACTTGACGAATAGCCGTATTGGAAACTCCTGTAATAAGTTTTTATAAAATTATATTGTAAACAACAAACTATATTATAGTTACCTACATATAATATTTTTAATTTAAAGTATCAAAACGAGTAAGTCCAATTTACCAATAAAATATTCAAAATTGAAAATTGTGATGTGTTTGACCCTTCTTCATCGAATGTTTTTCTATACACATTATAAACAATACCTCTTGCTTGTGATCGCAGCGGCTTTTACGACATTTTCGAAGATTTTTTAGACAAAATCCTAAAAATTATTCATCAATTGCAAAGAAGACAAATAATTTGACAACCAATTGATAGTTGTCAAATAAAGTTGCCACATGAAAATCTTTTATTTCTTAAATATAAATATGCCATCAGATTCTGGTAGACCTATAACTATGTAAATATATAAAAATCTGTTTGTAAAATAGGTTTTGATTTTGAAAGGCGTCATTGAATAATATCCAATGTCGATAATTTTTGACAGCAAAAATATTATCAGAAAATACATATACATAAATACTGTACCTATAATCAGACTACCTGTGCATTGAATATTTTTTTTAAAAGATTAAATTATTGCTATTCAATATACTGAGATATATTGGTCAATAAAAATTGCCAGCAAGATGCATTTTTTGTAGCCCGTTTACCGGCACCATAAAGGGGCTCCTAGACGGGCTATATTTTCACGAAAATGTATAGCTGCAATAGTATGGCTTTGTACAGGTGCGTACAGGTGTGAACAACTTGACTAAAACGAACGAAAGAAAAAGAAAAACGAACTCTCAAAATAATTAAAAAGTCTGTGGAATTCCATCAACATGAGTCCTCTTAAAAGATAAGTAATAACTTTATTACTTATATTATACCATTATTTTTAAATAATTATAGTAAACTAATGTTTTTAGCAGGTTATTACATATTTGCTACACTTTTAAGTAATAACATGGACCAATATGTATATTATGGTCCATGGTAATAATGTGAATGATGCAAGAATGATGATATTATGTCATAAGAAATGTCAGTTATTTCTTCAATGTATGGCCACGCCCACATCACACTTCTATTTGTTTTTACTGTTCTGTGAGAGAAACTTTCAACTTTTATAAAATAACGAAGGTCTTGCCGTCGTGGGCTCTTCATCTGTAGGGTTAAGTCCAGCTGTATTACACAGCTGTATTACGATGAAAAAAAATTAACCTGTCAAGATATTTTTCTGTGCTCTACTTGGTGCTTTGGTGCTCTATCACGGATCTGACATGCTACACACATGCTACATCTTTCAATTTTGACACTTTTCTCCATTCTAAAATATGTAAAGCATCTGCAGATCTAAATTATTTAGTAATCTTAATTTCATAAACACAATATGATGTAACAATAAAAACCCTTTTCCACTATGTTGCAACATAAAGTATTATCTTTTTCATCCAAATTCTTTGTAATAAAACATACGGTTCCGACAGCTTCATATTGTTCTGGAGCTAATGTAGGAGAAGGATCCGGCGCTGGTGGAGGTGGTAGCAATGATACGAGCAGTCCAAAATCTGGCAGCTTTTATGACGTATGTTTAATATTATGATGTTAAAGGAAAAACCGATCATGATATCAACCAATAAAGTAGTTAACTAATCATTGGTAATCCCGTATCTATCAGTCTTCTTTAATTTTTAAGATTGTTTTTAATTAATTACGATTACGCACTGACATACACACATTTTACATAAGTTTTAGACATTTAAATTTTGTGTCGTTTTTTTCCATACTAGGCGCGTAAATATGGACACAATCTACCCTCCGACACTGTGAAACCACGCTTCGAAGCGCTGCCTGGTATCCCATGTGGCATATTTAGATGTACGGGTGGAGAAGTGAGTTAAAAAATGAAGCTACATTTTACTTCAATTTTGTGTTTGTTTTATATGGTCCAATAATGTATCATGTTATCAAAGCATACGTTTGGGTAGTCACTTCCTAGATTTAGATAATATCACTACATAGTATAAAACAAAGTCGCTTTTTCTGTCCCTATGTCCCTTTGTATGCTTAAATCTTTAAAACTACGCAACGGATTTTGATGCGGTTTTTTTTTAATAGAGTGATTCAAGAGGAAGGTTTTAATATATAATTTATTAGGTTTTAGACAAAGCGGGCGAAGCCGCGGGTTTTAAACTAGTATCATTATAAACTTAAATCTTCAAAACTCCTGTGCGTCCACACTGAATGCGCGGTGGCTAGAGCCTGTGGCGGGCGCGACGAGCGGGCGCTCGCGGTGGCCACACCGACGCGCGAGCTCATGTAGCGGTTCGACGTATATCGGGTATTGCAAACTTTGGACGATTTGCTATTTTTAGGCGCGGGACATATACAAGCGGCGCGGCGCGCATCGGGCGCACCGCGGGCGCGCTGTTGGCGTCCGAAAATGATATTTATATAGAGTGGTTAAATGCATTTTCTTCATGCATAATTTAGTAAAATTATGTTTTTTGTGCTAAAAGAGATTTGAAAGTAACGTTAATTTGAAAGTAACGATTTTGTTTTGATAATTCCTTGTAAGTAAATAGCGAGGATAACCCCACGATTGCAAATATATCTTTGTTGGAAATGTTGGAATTTACTTGGAAAATTTTATAGTACTTTTAAAGTACATAATTTTAAAGTAGTACTGGTGTAATGATGGAAGAAAAGAAGGTTAAAATAACACAAAATTTATATTGTACTAGCGGTCCGCCCCGGCTTCGCCCGTGGTACATATTTCGCAATAAAAGGTAGCCTATGTTCTTTCTCAGGGTCTAAAGATTATCTGTGTCAAATTTCATCAAAATCGGTCCAGTACCTAGTTTATGCGTGAAAACCATACATACATACATACATACATACATACAAACCTTTCCTCTTTATAATATTAGTATAGATAAAATATGGTTTTCAAACACAGGTTTACATTTAAACCATATAAATCTTATCATTAAAATCTCAGTTCAAAAGTATTTACAGTACTGATCATTCCACAATATTATTACAATTACAAATAAATAAAAAACACAATCAAAATCAGGATTATCTTTATTTCTGACATTGTAAATACATGGGAACTTTCATTATGCTCTTCTTCATTTTCACTTTCCCTACTGCCATCACCTGTGTAAATCATTTCATCGATTAATTCAATTCACCTTTAAAAACAAAACGAAGAAGGGTATTTAATAGCAGCTCTATATAATTCCACACAGAGAGAACACATTTTTGACTGACAGGCTACCGTCTCCTATAGACCGGGAGATACTGACACAAAATTTCGAGTCATTTGTAACAGGATGGCGGTTCTACAGGGGTCTTAGTACGCAATGACAAAAAGAAAAACGATGGTGTGAACGCTGGTACCGGCGGCTTAGTCGCGTGGGCGTTAGTCGAACTCGTCGGAAAAATAGCGAAGTCAAACGATTTGTAACACAAAAATTTTAGAATTTACCGATAGCCCATAAAAAAGAAGTAGGCGGTAGTGTCATGCCATACTTTTCCGGTGTGACTTACAGCCCGCCATACATAGACGCGAATGTGTTGATTTAAAAAAAACAATTCAACCATTTGTACCAGGCTAACTTTTGCACAGGTAACCATCGTCGTGCAGCCATTTACGAAAATCGCCATGCCATACTTTTCGGACGATTCCAAATGGTCGCCATACCGCCGAAAATCTGCAAATTTTTTTTTTGTAACAATTGTAACAGACAAATGACTCGAAATTTTGTGTCAGTATCTCCCGGTCTACTACCACCCGATTTGTTTTTGATTGTGTATGACCGTGAATTGACCTCTATTTGGGGAAGCGCGCCTGCGGTACGCCTGCGGTACGCCCGCGGCGCAACGGTGGCGTGCCGCCTCGACGCCTGTCCAAAATTCTTTCATACAAAATGTATAAGAAGGATGTGGTGCAAAACAGATTGAAGAGGCGCGCTTATGGCACGCCCGCGCCCGCACCGCTTGTGTTTGACCCGCGCCTTACTGGACAGTCCGATTTTGAGATGGGAGGTATTGTACATTATAGATGTTGTGCACGAAATAAATAAAAACAGAGGCATAACGGGTGAATTATTATCTTATAATATGAAGAATTGAGATTATACCCTACAAAATTACTGTGGTGTGTTTTAGATTGAATCGCACGTATAAACAATTAAGTATTTACCGCTATTTTACGAAAAACAATAAAGAATATATAAGAAGTCGAGCCACAGGACTGAAATGGTTTGGTTGTTATCACCGCTAGCCGCGCGTTGGGTCGCTCGCTGACTAGGCCCGTAGTGTGGCCCGAAAGCGCGGATAGGAGAGTTTGAAAACTACGCGCGCTGGCTCGCTCATTACCGTCGCACTAGGCTTCCGCCATAGTCATTTCAATGTGGACGCAAAGGCGCGTTTCATACGTTTGATATTTCGCGCCCGCCGTCGCAACCGCGCTAGGCTCGCAGTGTGGACCTACACAGTCTATCAATATTGCGAAAACTTTCGGGTTTATGATTTTGTCTTTGATTTTCAGATTCTCGGACGTGGTGCAGATAAGTGCTGCTTATACAAAAATCCAGAATATTTTTCTTTCCATCATATGACATTTTTTGATCTTCATTTATATTTGAGACCATGCCGACAACCAAGTCCTGTTACTGGCAGAAAAAAATAAATTTAGTATTATAATTTAAATGTTTATATTTATTTAATAAATTTTATTTGGGTATTATTTCACACTGATAATATATTGGTTTTGATATGAAATTAATATTAATCCTAATAGCTCACATTAATCACATGATGATTAAGCTAATTACAATCGCACTGATGACGTTTTTTAATAATATTTATAGGAGATTATAAACAAATGCCTCAAATTAGATTATAAGATTAGATCAGATTATTTCCTAATAATTGCTAATAACCACCCCGTGCTTGTGGTAACCGTGGTAAAAGGTGTTACCAGGTTTAGGTTAAAAAAAAAATTGTAAATCTTGCATAACATTCTCATTCACACGCAGGTATGTTTTATAAGAAATAATTAAAATTATTCTGATTCAAAAATACATATTACTGTAATTATTGTTGATAATATTTTTGCTGTCATATATTTTAACAACTTAGGAATTTAAAATAACTGATAAACCCACAAAATTTTAAATATTTAGAAATTGAGTACGGAACCCGTACATGCATAAAGACGTGTTATCAAAATTTTAGATAATTATGTTTTATCTGTAATATACGAACAATAAGAGCTTAAATAGTGAGGTGCACAATAACTAAAATATTTGAGTAGTGAATAACACTGGAGAGTCATGAGGGCTTATATTTTGTGTGCTCTGTTAGTAGCAACTGTTGCAGGTAGGTGGAAATAAATAACTGTGGCAATACAGTGAAAACCATATTATTCAAGGTTCTAGTATCATTCCTGTAAATGACGCCTATCGTAGTTCGTCAGTTCTAACTATATCTATGAATGAAAATATTTTGATGTCTTACTTACTGCGTCTAATTTTAATACATTAAATGTTTTATGCACCGCCTAATGATAGTTAAACAGTGACCTATTTTTTTAAGGTCTTCCTGAACACAGAATTATTGGTGGTGTTGAAGCAGACATCTCATCACACCCTTATGCGGCTGTGCTTCTGCGCTACAACTCCAACACCGGCTCGTACGAACAACAATGTGGCGGCGCTATCATCAACAACAGATCCCTTCTTACTTCTGTTAAATGCGTTATGTATGTAAAAATATAGGCTATATTTAACATTAATGTGATAACTAAAACTTACTTTAATTTACGTCAAGAATTCCGCACGAAAAGTACAAAAATTATCTCATGTAAATTTTCACCAGAGAAAAAAAAAATTAAACTAAAACTGATTGAGGTCGCTCTTATTATTTAAAATTTATCATATTGTCTTCAGCGTTTAACCCGATAATTTATGTTTTAGAAACGATTCACCGCAGATATGGAGCGCTCGACTTGGGTCGTCGTTGGCTAACAGCGGAGGAGTCCTTTACACGGTTGGATCCTTCATCATTCACCCGCAATACGAAGTGTCCGATAGCGATCACGATGTTGCCATCCTGAGAACTCAAGGTTTTATTACCTACGGCGCAAATATTAGAAACATTGGTATTGCCGGTTCCGGATATATTCTCGGTGACAACACTCCAGTGACCACTGTTGGATGGGGTGCTGTAGGGGTAAGTAGAGTTATTAGTTAATCCAACTCAAACCCTCAAAAACTTAGGAAAATATTCATTCATATAAAATATTTACAACTTGAACCCTGATTTTCTTAACTTACAGTACGAACAAGAAAAATCAAACCAGCTGCTCAAGGCCGATTTGAGGATCATTAACCATACGACTTGCAGACAAAACTATAACATCATTTCTATGCAAGTGACAGAGAATATGATATGCGCTGGCAATCCTAGCGGTGGTGTCGACTTCTGTGAAGGAGACGTCGGCAATCCTTTGGTTCACAACAACGTGCTGATCGGCTTCGCGTCTATGGGCACCGCTATCTGTGGCTTAGCTGATTACCCTGGCGTTTATACCAGTGTTAATAAATACACTTCCTGGATCCAATCCAATGCATAAATGCTCTCATATAGTGTTTTCTTCTTTTACTTACCGTATAAAATATTGAAAATGGTAATGTTATATGGTTTATATTCAGTATGAAATAAAGTAAATCACTAAACCCGTATTATTTATTTATTTTTCTTATAATAAACTAAAAAAATCAATTCATAGCAGGTTCTTTAAGTTTAAGAAGCTCGATTTACAATTAGATCACTTGAATAGGACTGTAAGCTATCACGCGTAACAATTTATATTTTGATTGATTTATTTATTTATATTTAACAAAACCATAATACCGAATAGCGACACTTCTCTGTCTATGTGTGATAACATCTCATCTTTGCCGCTACGTACTTACGTACACGTGCGTGTTATGTTTCCAGATCTTATGAAAATTTCCAAAATTATACCTGTCTTCAAAAATGGTAATACATACTAAAATTACAAATAATTACAGAGCGGTATCAATGCTGCCTGCTTTTAGTAAAAGTTTTTTGATTTAGAAGATAATGCTGAATCAGTTTAATTTTTTGAATCGGCGAAATAATGACGAACGCCTATTATCATTTTATTCTCGTAAAAATATGTTTTGGCGCCATTCGTAAAACCATGTACATTATGATCACGATCATATCACGATGATGATCAAGAAGACTGATTATTATTATATTTTATATATTTATTTTTTATTTTTAATACAAAATAGTTGATTACTCTAATATTGTTTTGTAAAAAACCCCCATGGTCTAAGATCCGAATATAAGTCGAAATGCAACGGCGTGGTAATAGAATGAGACCAATTTTATAATAAATTTAGTGTATTAAAAATGTATTAAAAATGGGTTGACTGGGAAAATCCTGGACAGGATATTTTTTATTAATCATTAAAAAATCTTTTATTTTCATTTTTTATTAATTGCAGTTTCGAGATAATAAAACAATTTTGGCGCTGACATATTTTTTTTTATCATCCTATCAAGTGAAAGTAACTGGTACCGACATACCTGTTTATACCTGCCAACCTAGCCGTTTGTCCCGGTAAATATTAGAAAACGACTATGACTGCACATTCTGTAGGTTTCATACTTAAAGTCTATTATAATTTTTTTTATTATTTGATACTGCAATTAATTAAAAAAAAATGTTTTTGAAGTGAAATATTCTACAGAAAATCTGTAGCGTTTACTGACAAGGAGGACATTTTTTTAATTAAATAATGAACCCTTTTTGACGTATTGCATAAAACTAGTTGCGTTTTTTATTTACTTCGATCAAGACTTCGATCGACATGACCCAGAGACATGACCGATGGCGAATGTCACTCTCTATATACCTTTTATTTTATAATCTGAGATTATACACTGATTTTCAGATTCTTGGACGAGGAGCAGGCAAGTGCTGCTCCTACAAAAATTTAGAATATTTCAGTTTCCGTCATTTGACATTTTTTCATCTTCATTTTCAGCTTAAAGATCATGTCGACAACCAAGTCCTGTTACGGGGAGATTTTTTTAAATAAGAATTATAATTTAAATAATATTTTAACTGATAGATACATTTGTTTTGATATGAAAATCATATTTGATCAGAATATCTCAAGCCGGCTCTATCATCAACATTAATCGCATAATGATAAAGAAGAAATACTAAGCCAATTATTATCGCATCGATGACGTTATTAAAATATGTTTCAAAGGAAATTATAGATAAATGGATCATCTTATGTACTTAAGTTTTTTTAATCCACCCAATCGTGCTGGGGGCAAGGGGCAGATGCATTTATATATACTACTAGCAGTCCGCCCCGGCTTCGCCCGTGGTACATATTTACGTTTTCTCTACGAAAGAACCATCTTCGTACTTCAAGGAATATAATAAAAAAATAATTATCGAAATCGGTTCAGCCGTTCTCGAGTTATGCGCTTACCATCACATTTTGCGATTCATTTTTATATATACTATATATCTGTTTCACTGATCTGATTATTTAGGAACTTCTATGTCTTAGGAGCCTTCTATGTCCTGCCAGACCAAGACATTTGTTTTTCTCCCAGAACTTCGACAATCGAATCCAGAACCTCGATTCTACGCTCGTGCATAAACTGCAAGTAAAATTTTAATACAATCATATTAAAACAATTAATATGCACTTAATTCCCGAAAATGAGATGCGCTCATCTAACTTGAAATGACTGATGGGACGAGAGAATTATATAGTTACGCCCACATAATTTAAAATATTTAGAAATTGAGTACGGAACCCCTGTGCAGGAATCATCATTGTCGTGTTATCGAAAAAATTGATGATAATTTTTTATCTCTAATTAAAGACAAAATAGAGTTTAAATAGTGAGGTGCATAATAACTAAAATACTTGAGTTCACTGCTCACTGAAGAATCATGAGGGCTTATATTTTGTGTGCTTTGTTAGTAGCAACTGTTGCAGGTAAGTGGTAATAAATATTTGTGTTAATACAGTGAAGAAAATATAAAAAAATAGGTTCAATTCCTTACTTAAGTGTAAAGAATTAGTACTCCAATTTTAATAAATCAGTTTTTTTTTTGCAATGAGGATGAATTTTATTCGATACCACGCTCATCGCATAACTTTTGAATTGTAATTCATTTTACGTACCGCCTGATGATAATTCAATATCCTCATATTTTTGTTAAGGTCTACCTGAACAGAGGATTATTGGTGGCATTGAAGCAGAAATCTCATCACACCCTTATGCGGCTGTGCTTATGCGCTACAACTCCGTCATCGGCTCGTACGAACAACGATGTGCCGGCTCTATCATCAACAGTAGATCCATACTAACTTCTGTTAACTGCGTTTTGTATGTACAAAATATATAACCTATATTTAACAATAGCTTCCGCCCGCAGCTTCGCCCGCGTGGTGTTTTGATAAAAGGTTTTCTTTCCCAGGGTCTAAAGATTGTCTGTGCCAAATTTCATCAAAATCGGTTGAGAAGTTTAAGCGGGAAAGCGTAACAGACAGACAGACAGAGTTACTTTCGCATTAATAATATTAGTAGGGATTAATGTGATAATAAAACTTACCTTATTTGCTTCAAGAATTCCGAACTTACATAGTATATTACGGGGGGATGGGGGGGATTTAACCTTTCTATCCGCTTATACTATGTCTGTGGCTTATACAGTATGTATCCGACTTTATTCGTTTTGGGCATGGTAGGAAATAACGAGCTGACGGTTAGAGGAGAGTGGAGACTTGGCGTAAATCTTGTTTCTGTTCAAAATGTTTTAAAGGTAGGATACATAATGCGGATATTTTGGGTAAAATGTGTTTGTATGTACCAGATGGATGCGCGGGTACGCCGCTGCGGGTGCTGCCGCTGCTGGTGGTGCCGTCCGCTCACATCAACTTGCCAGGTCAGGCACCTATGACGAGTGCGTTCACTCAATGAAATAGCTCAAACGGATATATTTTGTTGCACTTGGGATGAATTCACGCGAGTAGCTTTTTTGTAATATGTTATATTAAAAAGTACTGTTTTTAAATCTTATGTTATAATTCAATGTAACCAATATAATGATAATATAACTAATATAGAATGTAATTAATATAGAAACCACTATCGAATTGGGAAACTGTAATGTTAGTGTTTGTTATGGGTATTAAATAAATAAATATGTACATAAATAAATTAAAAATTTTCACATGAGAAAAAAAAGTTTAAACTAAAACTGATTATGATCGCTCTTATAATTTAAAATTTAACATGTCTTTAGCATTTGACCTGATCATTAATGTTTTAGAAACGATTCACCTCGGCTATGGAGCGCTCGGCTTGGGTCGTCGCTGGCCAACAGCGGAGGAGTCCTTTACACAGTGGAATCCTTCATCATTCACCCGCAATACACTGTGTACAATAATGACAACGATGTTGCCATCCTGAGAACTCAAAAATTTATTACCTACGGTCCAAATATTACCAACATTGGTATCGCCGGCTCCGGATATATTCTCGGTGACAATACTCCAGTGACTATTGTTGGATGGGGTGCTATTGGAGTAAGTAGAGTGAATAGTATTTTCTATTCGAACCCTCAATAACAGCTCAAAAGCAAAATATTAAATATATTTCCATTTTCTTTATTTCAGTACGAACAAGAAAGATCAAACCAGCTGCTCAAGGCCGATATTGGGATCATTAACCATACGACTTGCAGACAAAACTATAACATCATTTCTATGGAAGTGACAGACAATATGATATGCGCCGGCAGCCCTAGCGGTGGAGTCGACTTCTGCGAAGGAGACTTCGGCAGTGCTTTGGTTCACAATAACACTGTGCTGGTCGGCATCGCTTCTTGGCGCACCTATTACAGCTGTGGCTTAGCTGAATATCCTGGCGTTTATACCAGTGTTAATAAACACACTGCCTGGATTCAATCCAATGCATAAATTAATTATGAAGACGTCTGAAGTAATTTATTCAGAATACTTTTACGTTTTCTTCTTTTGCTATCTTGTAAAAAATTGAAAATGAAAAAGTTTAATAATTTACGTTTGACAATTATTTAGGTATATGAAATAAAGTAAATCATAAATACCGTATTATTTATTTATTTTTCTTATAATAAACTAAAACAAACAATTTATAAAATTGTGAGGCAGATTCTCTAAGCTGGATATAAGCTTAATTTAATTTTAAGCCATTTAGGAGACTCAGTTTAGATACAATATACAGATACATACAGTAAGGAAACTTCATACAAAAAGACTTGAATATGACTGTTAGCTATCACGCGTAATTTATATACTTATTGATAGATTTATTAATTTATTTATATTTAACAAAACCATTCCTATATGATTATTACTTATCTAAATATTAATTCACTAGCTGTTGCCAGCGATTCCGTCATTTTTCGTTTAAAAAAAATAGCCCATGTTCTTCCTGTTTCAATGGTTTTTCACGTAACAGACAGATTAACGTCTTTGATACTTTAGTACAGCTTAACTAGGGTTTAACAACTTTATCAATACTTCCAAAAAAAGACCGGACAGGAACTCATCCCGCAATAAGACCTTCGTATTCGATTTTAAGTAAAAATTACCGAGATTGTCGGTAAAATAATTGTCGGTAAATAGTAAATACTGACAACACTGATTAGTTAAAATTATACTTGTGGAAAAAAATGGCCAATTTTTGTCAACAGTTTTCTGCCAAGAAATGAAGATGAATGAATGTGAAAAATTAACTTTTTTGATGAAAACTAAAAAATAGTAATTTTTTATTAAAGGCCTTAAAATGACCTACAATTCTTCCATTTACAATATAACATTATTCTCCATAGATTTTGAGATCAATTCTTCATTACGTATATTATTTCAAACTGTGATTTCAAATAATAATCTAAATTTAATTTATTTATTTAGACACACCATAAAAAAATACAACAATGAAATCTAAACAACAAACAATGATTAGTAGAATGATGTATACTTAAGTGTTTAAATACATATAATTACAAGATTATAAGAAGAAATCGTTAAAAATTATTTATGCTATTTATTTTTGTTCCAACCAAGAAATTAGTAATATTTCTGCGAAAAGCTAAAAGTGAATAATTATAATATTTTATGTCTAATAGGCCACCCAGCGACTTACATAGGTCATTAAAAGTATCTACTAGGTACATATGCGAGTTACTGGACTGAATTAAATGTTGATTAACATCCAATTTTTTTTTATTTCTGGATTTTCTGGTAATTAAACATCTACTTAAGGGTTTTAATTTGGTTTTTATGATCATAATGTTAATAAATTTTTTTGCACTTACCACATTTAGATTTCAAAAATCAAACATCACTAGCCTCTAGATCTTGTTATGACTCTAGTTGTACCATTGAGATATACATATGGAGACGACACCGCCTACATCACATATTATGTTCCGCTCAACATAAGCCATATGGCTTAACTGCACTCAGTCGCTTTAGTGCGATGGTCGCGTTCATGTCTCGTTTGTTTTAAAGCAAAAAACCAAGAAACTCATCAATTAATATGCCCTCGAGTGTGTTGCGATATTGCACTTATAATCAAGAAATAAGGCAAAGTGCAAAGAAATAACTTTTCATCGGTAATTAATTAGATAATCATTGTTAAAACTTGGTTCGAGCAAAATTTTTGGCGGGCGCCATTTTACGTCATTTGTCAATTGTCATAGACCAAAAATTTGAGAAACGGCATTGGGTACAAGATTGGGTATGAAAGAAATATAGATAGTAATATTAGATGACGTAAATTTTTATAGTGGAAAAAAATAATTTTACACATTTAAAAAATATTGTACGTGGATATTATTTGAAAAAAGTTAAATCATGAAAGATGAAAATAAATTACCTACCTATGTATCAATTTTTTTTTTGTTACATTGATTGGTTTTAATTGAAAAGTTTTTAAATGATAAGTTTATTAAGTAATAATTTACATATTTATTAGATTATTTTTTTTTTGTTACATTGATTGTTCTTAATTGATAAGTATTAAGCAAAATACATATTTACAAAGTCTCGCCTCTATAGCGGTATGTCGATGACATCGCTTAATCTATGACTCACAAGCCGCCCCGCGCCGACGCGCTTGCAGCACACATTTTGTTCGTGATGTCTCCTCTATACGTAATTACGTAGTAATAATACCCCAATGAGTTGTACCGTAATTTTACCAATAAAAATGGAAAATTTATTTTCATAAATTCTTCTTTATATTGTGACTAGCGACCCGCCCCGGCTTCGCACGGGTGCAATGCTGATACTAAATACACTACAGAAAAATTGTGAACGTTGTATATAAAAACATAGCGGCCCGCTCCGGCTTCGCACGGTTATAAAATACATAGCCGGGCGGCCGGCCCGTACCGCCGCAAACGCTACGTCCCGCAATTTTTAAATCTGTAATATCTTCGAAAATATTCACTTAAATCATACGGTGTAAAGGGCCATATAGATCTATATTAAATGAATAATGTATTCAAGGTATTTAACTGGTTAAGGATTAATTCTGTATTGGTTAAAATCGCTTCGAAAATTAGCCATTATTTGTCGTAAAAAGTAAATGACAAAAAAAAGTTATTGTGGGTTATCCATAAGAGATAGACATATACCATCGCGGACTTTTCTGTAGACCTTTTCAATGTGTATAATACTTAGTACATTATTTTGATAAAACTCGTAGGGTTCAGCCTGCGTTTGCAATGTAAGCGGAAAAAATGCAATTTTTTACGACATCACATTAGAAACCTCAAAAATAACAGTACTTCTCCACTATTTAATGGATGATATTATACATATAAACCTTCCTCTTGAATCACTCTATCTATTAAAAAAAAACTGCATCAAAATCCGTTGCGTAGTTTCAAAGATTTAAGCGTACAAAGGGACATAGGGACATAGGGCCAGGGAAAGCGACTTTGTTTTATACTATGTAGTGATAGTGATAATTGCTGTTAAAGGATAATCCATTTTTTTGGCAACATCTTTTGTAGCGTTTAGGTACTACAGCTTACAGTAATCGGATAATGATAAAGAAGAAATATTAAGCCAATTATTATCGCATCGTTGACGTTATTTAAACATGTTTCAAAGTAGGTAAATTATAGATAAATGGATCATCTTATGTAAGTTTTTTTTAATCCACCCAATCGTACTACACCTGTTTCACTGATCAGTTTTCTTTAGGAACAAGTAGGTGATCAGCTTTCTATGTCCTGCCAGACCAAGACATTTGTTTTTTCTTTGTCTTGAGCGGGAATCGAACCCAGAACCTTGGTTCTACGCTCGTGCGTATACTGCAAGTTAAAATTTAATACACACTTTTATGCACTTAATTCCTGAAAATGAGAAAGTGGTCACGTGGCTGACTTGAAATGAGTGATGGGACGAGAGAGACTGATTCGCCCACATAATTTAAATTACTTATTTAGAAATTGAGTACGGAACCCCTGTGCAGGAATCGTCATTGTCATGTTATCAAAAAAATTGATGATAATTTTTATCTCTAATTCAAGACAAAATGGTGCATAATAACTAAAATACTTGAGGTCATTACTCAGTGAAGCATCATGAGGGCTTATATTTTGTGTGCTCTTCTAGTAGCAACTGTTGCAGGTAAGTAGTAATAAATATTGGTATTATACAGAGAAAAATATATTAAAAAATATAATTTGGAAAATCCAAAAGTGCACGCCTCATAATTTTTTTTTAATAAATATTTATTAATTATTATTTTTGTTTATTTAATAACAATTAAACCACATCGAATCAGACCCTGAAAAATGAAAGGGTTCTATTCCTGAGCATACTCAAGCGTAAGAGAAAAAAAAAGACTCGATTAGTAAAGTATTTCGGTCGCTATCGTGTTAACAAGAAAAAGGATCCGCACATACAGACACACGGACGTCCAAGACAGAACTTTTTTAAACTGTTTTTTAACTAGTTTAAATAACAAAAATGACATCAAAAATATCATGAACGTTAAAAATAGTGTTTTTTCTTAATATTTGTGTGTATGTATTATCTTACAAGTGCAATGTATGATACATAAAGACATTTTAAGTTTGAAAAATCAGATGTTTTGCGCGAAGTGACAGTAGTACCCACCTCAACGCTTCGCTTATGAGGCGTGCAATATGTTTTTACATTTTAGGTGTGCAAATATCATTCCTTGCTTACTTTAAAGAACTAGAACTCCAATTTTAATTCGCCATTTTTTACAATTTGGATCAATTTTATTTGATACCACGCTCATCGCGTTAAGTTCTGACTAACAAGTCAGCGCGTGGTATGTACCTATAACAATTCGTTTTACATACCACCTAATAATTATTATTTAATCCATACTTTTAATATTATAAATGCGAAAGTAACTCTGTCTGTCTGTCTGTTACTCAATCACGCCTGAACTACTGAACCAATTTTCATGAAATTTGGTATGGATATATTTTGATACCCGAGAACGGACATAGGCTACTTTTTATCCCGGGAAAATGATGCAATCCTGGAAATCCCACGGTAACGGGAACTATGCGGGTTTTTCTTAAACTGCGCGGGCGAAGCCGCGGGCGGAAAGCTAGTATCCTCATATTTTTGTTAAGGTCTACCTGAACAGAGGATTATCGGAGGCGTTGAAGCAGAAATCTCATCACACCCTTATGCGGCTGTGCTTATGCGCTACAACTCCGTCATCGGCTCGTACGAACAACAATGTGGCGGCTCTATCATCAACAGCAGATCCATTCTTACTTCTGTTAACTGCGTTTTGTATGTACAAATCTAAGCTTTATTTTACATTAATGTGATAACTACAACTTACTTTAATTTACTTCAAGAATTCCGCACGAAAAGTACAAAATTTTATGTTGAACTACACGTTTCTATCTGCTTATATCCGACTTTATTCGTTTTGGGCATCGTGGGATATAACGAGCTGGCGTAAATCTTGTACCTGTTGAAATTGATATTTTGGTTTTATGGCATTCAAATGCTTTATAAATATAACTTTATAAAGAATACTAGCGGCCCGCCCCGGCTTCGCCCGTAGTACATATGAAAAATAGATGTTGGCCGATTCTCAGACTTACCCGATATGCACAGAAAATTTCATGAGAATCGGTCCACCCGTTTCGGAGGAGTATGCAGACTAACATTGTGACACGAGAATTTTATATATAAGATAGACAACATTCGATCAAGAGGCGGGACTCGAACCCGCATCCTTTCGCGCCATTCCGGGGCGGATGCCTGACCAACTCAGCCACTCGTGACCCGCCAGAGCAATCGAATTTATTCTATACTTTCAGTTTTATGTGTCTAATTATTTTTATTTATTAATACATTTATATTTATTTAGTTACATGTGTATTTTTTCTATTCTTTATAAATTTATAATCTTGTACCTGTTCAAAATTTTTAGAGATAGCATACAATATAATGCTGACATTTTGGGTAAAATATATTTGTATGTACCAGATGGTGGCCCTGGGTCGCCGCTGATGGTGTCGTCCCTGCTGGTGGGGCCGTCCGCTCGCACCAACTTGCCAGGTCAGGCAATTATGACGTGTGCACTCCTTCGTTCACTCAATGAAATAGCACTCCAAACGGATATATTTTGTTGCACTTGGGGTGAATTCACGCGAGTAGTTTTTTTGTAATCCATACTATAATATTATAAATGCGAAAGTAACTCTGTCTGTCTGTCTGTTACTCAATCACGCCTTAACTACTGAACCAATTTGCATGAAATTTGGTATAGAGGTATTTTTAATGCCCGAGAAAGGACATAGGATAGCTTTTATCTCGGAAATCCTTCGGAAACAGGTTTTTCTTTGAAAACGCGGGCGAAGCCGCGGGTGGAAAGCTAGTAGGTATGTTATAAAAAGTAATGTAAAAATCTTATGTTTTATTTCAATATAATCAATATAATGATAATATAACTAACATAGAATGTAATTAATATAGAAAACACTATCGAATTGGGAAACTGTAATGTTAGTGTGTCTTATGGGTAGGTATTAAATAAATATGTATCTACATAAATAAATTAAAAATTTTCTCGAGAAAAAAGAAAAAAAAATATTGTAAACTAACACTGATTAAGATCGCTCTTATAATTTAAAATTTAACATGTCTCTGAAGACAAAATGCTGACATTTAACCTGATCATTAATGTTTTAGAAACGATTCACCTCGGCTATGGAGCGCTCGGCTTGGGTCGTCGTTGGCCAACAGCGGAGGAGTCCTTTACACAGTTGAATCCTTCATTGTTCACCCACAATTCACTGTGTACAATAGTGACAACGATGTTGCCATTCTGAGAACTCAAACATTTATTACCTACGGTCCAAATATTACCAACATTGGTATCGCCGGCCCCGGATATATTCTCGGTGACAACACTCCAGTGACCACTGTTGGATGGGGTGCTATTGCAGTAAGTAGAGTGAATTCCTACTCGAACCCTCAAAAACAGTTCTAAAGCAAAATATTAAATATATTTCCATTTTCTTTATTTCAGTACGAACAAGAAAAATCCAACCAGATGCTCAGGGCCGATATCAGGATCATTAATCATAGGACTTGCAGTATAAACTATAACATCTTTTCTATGGAAGTGACAGACAATATGATATGCGCTGGCAGCCCTAGCGGTGGAGTCGATTTCTGCGAAGGAGACCTCGGCAATGCTTTGGTTCACAATAACGCTGTGCTGATCGGCATCGCTTCTTGGCGCACCCCTATCTGTGGCTTGGATGAATACCCTGGCGTTTATACAAATATTAATAAATACACCGCTTGGATTCAAGCCAATGCGTAATAGAACTTTTATGGCATCTGAATTAATTTATTCAAAATACTCTTGTATTATCTTTTAATTCTTTTTTCTTTTACTTATCGCGTAAAACATTGAAAATGGTGATGTAATATTGTTTAAGTAAAATGCTTTATTCGTATTCTGTGTGGAATAAACTAGACCAGAAAAAAATCGTATTTACTTTTTATTTATTTTTTTCTCATAAAACTAAAACAAACAATTTATTAGGTTGTGAGGCAGATTCTCTAAATAAGATAAGCTTAATCAAGCTATTATAATAACAATATCTCATTTTAAGCCATTTAAAAGACAATTCTTATCAACTTAGATAACTTGAATATGACTTATCTCGTGTTAGCGTAATTTATATTTTGACTAGCTTTCCGCCCGCGGCTTCGCCCGCGTTTTGAAATAAAAACCCGTTCCCGTAGGATTTCCGGGATAAAACCTATCCTATGTCCTTTCTCAGGTATCAAAATATCTCTATACCAAATTTCATGCAAATTGGTTCAGTAGTTAAGGCGTGATTGAGTAACAGACAGACAGACAGAGTTACTTTCGCATTTATAATATTAGTATGGATAGTATGGATAGATAATTAATTTATCTAAATAAATTATAAATTAAAAATGAATGGAAAACATCATACGATAATGAAAGATAAAAAGAGGTAGAAACAATTTTTACCTACATAATTAAAAATTATCTACTCACGTCCTATATTTTATTTTTACAAATATCAATTGCTGTTCGTAAATGCCTGGACCGATTTGGTAATTTTTTTATAATATAGAGATATTCGGGGAAGTTTATTCGGTGAGATAAATAGTTGACACGAAGTTAATCCAGTCATTTAGTTTCCAAATTCCTACCTATTTCATTTCTGAATGTTAAAAATTTAAAAATTTTGGAGATTGATAAAATAAAGAAACAGTTTTATTTTTCATCATTTATTACGTCACCAAATGGGCATACAAGGTCCACAACAACCACAGCAGACAGGTACACCGGGGTGGCTGCAGCGCTTCACAGAGCACAAGGCGGGCTCAGTGCAGCAGTAGCATGGACACGGCCTGCAGCGGTTCGGCCTGCAGCACGGTATCGCTACGCTGTCGCAAGATGGCGCTGGCGGTGGAATTGGAGTCGCTGGCTGGAATGTATATAAAATTACTTGTAAAACATGAAATCGATTTTATTATCAAATCATATTCTTGGAAGAATTGAAGACTTAAGTCATTGCTCGTATTTAATATTAATTAAAACCTTCTGAATTTATAAAGCTGGAAACTGCGAATTAAAGTCTTAATAATTGTCGTATAACCAAAACAATTTTGTTTTAAGATTATATTAGAAAAACCCATAAGCAAGAGTTTTTCTATGATATTTCAGGAGATAATTGGTTTCCATCTAGTTTCTTTTGTACAATTTGAGGAGCAAATTTGATTTTTTGTGCTTTAGTATGAAACTCAAATATCCTGTTATGTTAATGTTTAGCTACCAAAGTATAGAGCTAATGGAATCATAAGAATGAATGACTGAATTCCTATTTCTACCTTATCACATGGTGGACATGGGGGCAAACAGGGTAAAATTGGGGGAGCCGGGCATGGAGCTGGACATGGCCGCACTGGCGCGGGACACGGGGAACATCCGCCACCGGGACACACGGAGCACTTTCCCAGGTCGTTACATGATGCTGCGCAAGGCTTCGTTGAATACGGGTAGCAGGCGCCGCAAGGCATCCCAGTACAAACGCAAGGGTCGTAACTATAAAACGGTGCACTCATTTTTGGTATTTTATAAATTTATATAAAAAATATTTTTTACTTATAATTTACATAGAAAAATGATTGAATGTCATGTTAATGTCACGACATGCTTCTATTTTTTTATATTTTTTTTTATTCTTCTTTAAGGCCATGTACGCACTGCGGATATTTTATGCGCGTATTTTTATCCGCAATTCTGGAACACATTGAATACAATGAGAGTATCCGCACTGGTGGAATAAAATCCATGCCGAAAATAATTCGCTAATTAGAAGTCACAAATCTGTGATTTGGTGCAGATTTCCCGCGATTTTTTTCCGCGCGGATATTTTGTGCAGTATGGAGTAGTCATCTATATTCGCACTGTTTGCTTGTCAGTCGTGCTTAAACTGCTTTTCTCCAATTTGTATTTTCATAGGTAATAGCTGGTGAACTGCATTGAACTGACAAATTCCGCGCGGAATTTTATCCGCAGTGCGTATAGATGTAATTTTGACCACGGAATAAAAATCGCGCGAAAAATATCCGCAGTGCTGTCACGGCCTTAGAACTGGTGGTAAATAACTGCGAAAGAAGAAAATAAATCTTGTCATTCTATAAATTCAATTAAAAAAACAAGTTTACTAAAATTGTTTGATAAAAATTTTAATATTTATATAAATTAAATAAAAATTAAACAAGTGTTGCACAATCAATGATAACGAAGTAAAATCGTACAAAAATATAATGTGTTCAATGTGTTTTTGCCCGACTTGTCCAGCTATATTACCGTGTGGGACGGGTCCGTGCACGTTTTCTTGTCCACCACCGGCGCCATGTTGCCAGCCTTGCTGTCCTCCTCCCGTACCCTGCACCCCGTGCCCACCCTGTATTTGTAAGCCGAACTTTAGACCACCACCCGCTCCAGTTATACCGGATTGTGTACCTCCTATAGTTCCCATATTTCCTTGTTGCAAGCCTCGCCGAGCGCCACCTTGCGATCCACCTCCCTATCCTCCACCGAAGCCTGTCTGTTGCCCACCGGTTTTACCTTGTTGCCCACCTCCAGAACCTTGTGATCCTCCACCAGTAAGTATAACAAACTCCTAATTTAGTTTTACTCATTTTTTTTCAAAGAAAGGATAATTAATATTTTACACTTCAAAGTTCTCAAAAAATTTGTTTCAGCTAAATATACACGCCTTTTGTTTTTCAGGTCTGTCCTTGCGTCGAACCGATAAATTGCTATCAACCAGTATTACCTTGCTGTAATCCCCAATGTCCACCGCCGATTCTTCCCAAACAACGGCCTATATGTCCGAGAGCTCCACCAGCACCGTACCCTTGCTTACCAGTGTGTCGAAGTTGCTGCCCTGACTGCGAACTAGACCCAGTTACCCGACGCAGACCTCTCATTGTTCATGACAGCGTTTTTGCTAATAGACCGTCAGCTTTTCCCAAAGAATGCTTCAATAGACGCAATCAAAATGTCCGCTATTCAGTATGCAATTACTTTAAACAGGTACGTAGCATTTAAATGTTTGATAAACAATAAAGTTGTATTCAGGTTTTATTAATAATAACCAATTTGCTTTCAGAGCCCAACACCAAATCCATGTTATCATGTTCCTGTTCCATTGAGGTAACACAAGGTTACTACAAGATGTAATTGGGAGGTTTTTTACTGCTGTCTGTAAAAAATAAAAGTTGTTACTGATTTCTTTAATTTTGAAGTGTTTGTAAACAATGTATTAATTATATTTTCATATTTTTTGTAAGATGTGTTTTATTTATATTGAATTCATTTTATAAATAAACGTCATCTAGTGAATATGCTGAGAACAATCTAGAACGTTTTTCAGTACCTACTTCCCGGGTCACATTATAATGTGACCGTATTTGCACGTGTGGCGCTGGTGTACAATTTATGAATGTTCCTGCACCTATGTATACTAGCTGTCGCCCATTTACTAAATGGTAAAGCCTTGGTAATATTTAAAGATTTAACTTTAAATATTTTTTCAAATTCATTATGTACTATAAATTAAAAAGATTATTAAACATTTCACAAGGACTATTAGGAAAGGATTGATCATTTAGTACGGGCAGGTTTTTATTAATATTATTCCTAAATTTATTAATGCCTTTTTTAGTTATAGGCCTAACATTAATCCTTTTAAATGTAGGTATGCAATCCCATACAAAAACTACTTTCTGGCCACAGTGATCCGAAGTCAATGCATTGAGAATATTTTTCTCTAAACAGATGCAGTCACAGTATATATTATCAATACAGGTTGCAGAAGTAGGTGTAATTCGTGTGGGTTCGTTAAAAAGTTTATATAGATTAAATGACTGAAATAAATTAACAATTCGTGTAGCCGTTTGTGTAAGAGTAAATCAATATTAAAATCACCACATACTATAACTTTTTTTTTACTCCTGCTTAGACGCTTTAATATTTCTTCCATGACTGTCTCAAACATATTATAGTCACTGGAAGGGGGTCTATAAACGCAAACAATAATATAACGCTCCAGCTCCACACAGGACAGTTCAATGGTCCGTTCTACAGAAAGACTAACAATGTCAGTTCGTTCTTTACATTTTACACTATCATGTACAAAAATAACTGAACCTCCGTGAATAGCCTGTGTCCTAAAGTATATACTTTTTAATTTGTAATCTTTCTTATATATAAAAATGAATCGCAAAATGTGTTGGTAAGCGCATAACTCGAGAACGGCTGAACCGATTTCGATAATTCTTTTTTTATTATATTCCTTGAAGTACGAGGATGGTTTTTATGTAGAGAAAACGTAAATATGTCCCACGGGCGAAGCCGGGGCGGACCGCTAGTTTTCAATATTTACTAACGACTGACATTGTTTAAGCCAATGTTCTGTTACACAAAATATTTTAATATTGTTATCATTCAAAAACAATTCTATTTCTAACAATTTGCTAGCCAAGCCTTGAATATTTTGATGCACAATGGAAAAAGACTGCTTAGCTGTTGTCTTATATACTAGTTTAAATCTAGCTTAGGGCTAGATTGTCTATCAACACTTAACCTAGGTTGATGTATATAATTACTACTACATAAAATTATAGTAGATTGATGGTCTGATACCGAACATGTACCAGACTGGTTAATATTATATGCTATTAACATAGCAAGTTCACGCTTATATCTAGATGGCAGATACACTGTATTCTTTGTCAAAATAAAAGATTGAATACATAAGTTAATGTCAAAGTAAATAAATGCATCACGATGATGATTTGTTAGGTTATACAATTTTAAATTCATATTATGAATTAATCTATTTTGTTCTTGTGTTAAACCAGGTAGGTATGGCAAGGTACACAACATAAATTTACATTTAGTCTTACTACTAATATCTAACATTTTTTTAAATCCTATATCAATATCCTTATTATTTATATTTAAACTGTCCCCATATAATATAATTACAATATTATTCTTATTAAAGCTGAAATGATCCAATGATTTGATTATATATTTATATGAGCTATTAGGCGTACAAATCATTAGTAACTTTAAGCCCTAAGTTGTTGAGCATAGCGCCAAATCCCTGACCAATATTATCTGACAACATAATAATTTCCTGCTTTGAAAGGTATTTAGTATTACTGGTTGGAATTGTGGTAGTGGGTTTAACACTATGTATGTCTGTGTAGTCAGACTTATGGGGCGACGGTTGCTCATTGTCACTGTTTGAACACTGACATACATATTTATTGGTCAGCGACTCAAAACGATCCATATTCTCATTGCTCAACTTAATAAGATAATCTAGGTAGTCAAAATCAAATGTAGGCGATGTGCTGAATTCTTTATTCACAACGACAATTCTTTATTCACAATGGTGACTTTGATAAATGGGATACCATTGAGTGCAGCCTCATAAATATTTTTGATGAAGTGATCTCAACTGCGGCATAAAATCTTAAAAAAAAAAAACAATCTAAGCTATATCGTATTACGTGGTATTACTCTCTTCGCGCAATTTGCCAAATCCGTGAAGTTTATAATATGGCCGTTATGTATTCGCATTTTCTTAATTTATGGCGCAAATTTCTTGACAAAGGAAATAGGGATTCATTTTTATATAATATAGAGATTGGCGAAAATTTCTTGAGTTTTTCTTTCATAAGATCCTTCCCCGGCCAATAACGAACACATCAAAAAAAATAAGAATTATCGGAATCGGTCCAGCCGTTCACGCGTGATGCCGTGACCAACGGAAATAGGGATTCATTTTTATATATAGAGATTATTTAACTGAAAATACCTAGTATGTACGTACCTATCAAACCTCGTGTTAGGATCTCGGCCATAAATCGGAAAGTCGGGAATTCGATCAGGATCAATCAGACGAGCGTGCAAGAAAACAAAACATTTTTGAAGTGAAAACTTCTTTAGCGGCGTTGAGCACTTTTTCTGTAATGGGTATACTTAAAATCTTAAACTCGCGTCAGGACACGTGACCATACCATTACCATTCCAAAATATCAAACATGCTCAACGTTAATAATCAAGTACACTTCTGCCGGCACTCCCGGAGCGCAACCTGTCTTTTTTTAGGGTTCCGTAGCCAAAATGGCAAAAACGGAACCCTTATAGTTTCGTCATGTCCGTCTGTCCGTCTGTCCGTCTGTCCGTCTGTCACAGCCGATTTACTCGGAAACTATAAGTACTACAGTGATGAAATTTGATGGGAATATGTGTTGTATGAACCGCTACAAAAATATGACACTAAATAGTAAAAAAAAGAATTGGGGGTGGGGCCCCCCATACATGTAACTGAGGGATGAAATTTTTTTTTTCGATGTACATACCCGTGTGGGGTATCAATGGAAAGGTCTTTTAAAATGATATAAAGTTTTCTAAAAAACATTTTTCTTAAAGTGAACGGTTTTTGAGATATCAGCTCTCAAAGTCGTAAAAAGTATGTCCCCCCCCCTCTATTTTTATAACTACGGGGTATAAAATTCTAAAAAAAATAGAGGTGATGCATGCTAATTAACTCTTTCAACGATTTTTGGTTTGATCAAAGTATCTCTTATAGTTTTTGAGATAGGTTGATTTAACTGTAATTTATTATATTTGCTGCTACGGAACCCTTTGTGCGCGAGCCCGACTCGCACTTGGCCGGTTTTTATTTTAATTATTATCAGCATACTACACTATTACCATAGAAATCTAAATAACAAGGCAATAGAAGTGTTAATAATGTCATAATTAGTATGAAAACCCATAATATATTCTTTGTTTGTATTGTAAATATAGTGCGCACAATGCACATAGATATGAATAACTATGTACCTACAGAGTTGTTGGTGGTACTAATTAGTCTATTAGTCCCAGTCAGTGTCGACTGAAAATCAGTGCCAAGGTTTTACAATCTTGGCGTTTGCTAAATGGTTTCCCGAATTAGTGCCGTACACCGTACTACCTAATGTATTTTTTTATGAATACCTATCATAAATAAAAAGCATCATAAATAATATTTAATATAAATATACTTGTACAATATAGCACCTTAAAAGATGCTATGATATTATAAGAAGCTATTTTTTGGACACTGAAAACTGTTGGAAAACTTCTGATGAAACACAAGTTAAAAATTTTCAAAAAACCTTTCAAAAATCTTAAAAAGTTTCAACGAAATGAGTCCAGCAGTTCTTGCTTTGCAAGCTGACAACAGACAGAGAGACAAAAAATTCAAATTGATATTTTCAGCTCGTGTTAGCTATATTATCTTGTGTGAAGGGTGGATTTTTTTAATAAATTAATATGTATTATATTGGATTATCTACTTCTTATCTCTATAAAACCAACATGATAAATTATGTATTCCAGATTACTATAGTACCTACTTTTGCACTACAGAATATACTTTGGCACTTTTCAATTACCTCCCTAAGATTTTTAATCTTAAATATCGATATTGTTATAAGGTAAGTATCAATTTTATAAAAACAAAATAATGAGTTAACGAATTGTGTTTATTAAAATATCACAGTACAGTGCCTCTTAAATTAAGCGTTATTCTGGATCCAGTTAGTATGTCGGTTAATACTAGTGTATATTCCAGGGTAATTGCGTCTACCACAGATGGGTGTGCGGAAGGATGCGATACCAACCAACACGTTTTGGTGCACCAAGGGATTACCGACGTCTCCTTCACAGAAGTCAGCTCCGCCATCTATGTGGCCTGCGCACATCATGTTCTGAGATACTTGCACAGCAATAATATTGTAGTTTTGTCTGCAGGTCTCGTGATTTATGGTCAAGAGATCAGCCTTCAACAGCTGGTTTGAACGGGGTCCTTCGTACTGAAAAGTGTGATTAAAATTTATGTACATATATCTCTTCTGGGAGAAATCATTCAATAGAGAGTGTTTGACTATTTGCATAATCTTCTCTGCAGTAGGACGATAATATGACATAAGCCGATGATGATAAATTGTTCAATGAGCCGATGATGATGGTGATGATGAATTGTAAAAAAATTGATTTGTAGTATATTTTAAAGGTAGATATGTCAACTTTACTAAGTTTATAATGATTGATAATTTACTTACTTCAATAGCACCCCATCCCATAATTGTGACCAATGTGTTATCATTAAGGTTGTAGTTGCTGCCAGCGATGGCAATACGGCTGACATTTTGACCGTAGTTAATGAAGCTTTGAGTTCTCATTATAGCGACATCATTGTCTTCGCTGAAGAAGTCATAATTCGGGTGAGTTATAAAACTGCCTACATTGAGAACCTGTCCGCCACTGTTTGCTAGTGATGATCCTACTCTGATGATCCAGTTTTTTGGAGAGTCATTGCTGAAATTTAATATAAAATTATTAAAGAAAAACAACAAATTAAATCAAAGCGCTTAACCACTTTGGAAATAGATTTACTCACTAATCCTAAATAAATAAAACCCAAAGATTAAATGAATGTTAAGGAATGATGACATCAGAGGCGGCGAAAGGCTCACACCCCCACAGTCTCGAGGTGCAAAGGCCCTCGCGCCTCACATCCGAAAAAAAATGTACATTAAGAGCTCAAAAGTACTCGCCAAAAGCACCCAAAAGGTTGTGTTCTCTTATTCCCAACTCGTGAGTCCGACTTGCATATAAGTATAACCATTTTTTTTTAAAGTTCTACAAATGTCGTGTGCCCTCTGATAGAAGAGATTATAGAATACATACTTATCTTCTAATATATGTATATAAATCTCGTGTCACAATGTTTGTCCTCAATGGACTCCTAAACCACTTAACCGATTATAATAAAATTCGCACACCATGTGTAGTTCGATCCGATTTGAGAGATAGGATAGTTTAAGCATGTAGGTACCACGGGCGAAGCCCAGGGCGGACCGCTAGTACTTACTATATGCATCTAATTGAAGTCAGTACCGATCTATTGTTGATAATAGCGCCACCACAGTGTTGTTCGTAGAAGCCGGTGTTTGAGTTGTAGCGCAGAAGAACAGCTGCATAAGGGTAGGATGAAATGTCTGCTTCAACACCATAAATTATCCTCTGTTCAGGAAGACCTTTAAAATAACAATTTGGCTAATAAGGTATTTATTTATGTAGGTACTACCTGCCCATGCCCTCTACGTAGGGCGACAAACAATCATTTATCATTGTGTTTAATGTTTAGTTTTATAAGTTTATAACATTTATCACCAATTCATTTGGAAAAAAATGTCAAATTTTTATATAACTGGAAAGTAGAATTAATCAAAATTAGACTGTGTGTTTATTTTTAGCCATTCATCGGTATATATAGAGCATCCGGTCTGTAACAATAAAATAGACAGTACGTAACTCAAAGTAAATCAATTTTCATAGTAATAATTTTCTAAAGTGCAGATTATGGTTTTCTAGAGTAGTTCTATACTTTAGAGTGTTGTCCAAAACAAATATTTTTTAGAATTACAATTACTGTGTACAATGATTATTTGAAATGAATATTTAGAGTAGGTGGATAATTTTATTAACTAAACTTAAAAGAAAATACAATAAGTAAGTACCTGCAACAGAGGCCACCACGAGTGCACATAAAATGTAGACTCTCATTATTCCTTTACAACTGTTACCTATGAAAATCTATAAATTTATATTGCACCTTGTTTTATACCCTATTATCTACTTATCAATAAAATTACATTAATTATCTCACGATAGGAAGATAATTTTTACAAGATTGACGTTTATAATAATCTCATCCACTAAAAATAATGGACGAATATTGTTAAGTTTATCGAGAACAAGTGAGGGTAATCTTTCAAATATATTATTTATTGCAACTTTTCCGGTGCGGTTTCATTGCAAGCACTGCAAAAGTAGTGGTAAGTACATGATCCATATTTGGTAAATTCGAATTATTACTTTCAAACACATGCTTTATTATCCAAACCAGCCTATGAACCTGCTCAATAGTATCGTTATGTTTAGAAGATGCCATTTCTGGGATTGGAAAAGGTATTCTAGATCTTTTGATGAAACTGTGAGTAGGTATACTTATAAGACATTGAAGTTTTTACATTAGGACACATTGACACAACTATAGATTTCAATGGTTTCTGGATCATAATGATCTCGTCAAACGCAAATCTCAAAACTTTTTTGTATATATTATTTATTTTGTTAAATATTAAAAATGTAATTAAAATTCTCAGTTACTATAACATTGTGATGCCATGAATGTGCAACGATTAATTTTTCTTATATGTAATCGGTTTTCAGGAGTATGTTCAGTTTGTATATTTTTTGATACTAGTTATACGTTTCTAATGATAAAGTCTCCAGTTCAGGTTATTTTTAACAACAGAAGGAATTAAGCTGGATTCGTGATATGGATGGTTCGTTTACGGTGATAAAAGCATTCTCGTAGGATCGAGGAGGGTGGAGTTAACCTCCTTTTTCAATAGTGACCCTTGAACCTAACTCCGTCTGTTTAAGATTGTATTCTCCGAGAGCACAACAATTCGACTAATAAATATGTTCAGTCATCAATCTTCAGAAAATAACTATATAATAAAATAATCATTTTTATATCAGAATTTGATGTCTAAAAATAGATTGTTATCTGGCTACGTATTTTTTTGGCCTTAATATTCATTAAGATTATTTTCTTTTATTTCATATACGAAAGCTTAGTCACATTTCAATTATAAATTTAAATTTTATATCGATGATTCTTAAAAGTAAATACATAGTATGAAAACAAGATACACAGTGAGCGCATTGCATTTATTATATATCACAGTATTTCTTAAATTACGCATTGCTCTGGATCCAGCTAGAGTATCTGTTAATTCTGGTGTATATTCCAGGGTAATTGGGTCTACCACAGACGGGTGTGCGGAAGGATGCGATACCAACCAACACGTTTTGGTGCACCAAGGGATTACCGACGTCTCCTTCGCAGAAGTCACCGCCAGTATTGGGGTTGCCCGCGCAGTGCATGTTCTGAGTTACTGTCATAGAGATGATGTTGTAGTTGCGTCTGCATGTCTCTTGGTTGATTATGTAGAGGTCAGCCTTCAACAGCTGGTTTGATCTGGGTCCTTCGTACTGGAAAGTAACCATTGTGATTAAATGTGATATGGAAACTCAATTCGACTTAAAAAATTGAACTAGTTGTTGATATAAGCTAAATATGTATTTATTCTGTGTATAAATTAAATTGAAATATAACAAAATAGTCAGTAAATTGGGTTAGGTGATCATGATTGATAATATACTTACTCTGATAGCACCCCATCCCATAACTGTGACCACTGTGTTGTCATTGAGGTTGTAGTTGCTGCCAGCGATTGAAATACGGTTTACATTTGTACCGTAGTTAATGAAGCTTTGAGCTCTCAAAATAGCGACGTCGTTGTTACTTTCTGTGACGTCATAACTCGGGTGAATTATAAAACTTCCGACATTGAGAACCTGTCCGCCGCTGTTTGCTTGTGATGATCCTACTCTGATCCTCCAGTTTCGTGGAGCATCGTTGCTAAAATTATTATATAAATAGTTAATACTCAAATAAACTCGGTAGCAACCATGTAGCAACTGACAAAATGTTTGTATGTACGAATGAATAAGAAAGCACGAGTAGCGTTTTATTTTAATTATCTTAATTGGTAATTTTTAAGTAAATAACAGCAGGAGAATAGTATATCTATCTATCTACTTACTTATAAAACCATAAAAATAAAAGACGTTTTTAATGATATTTATACATTCCAATTCCCCACCCTAGTGAAGACGAATAGAATATCTATACCAAAGCACTCGCCAACTTCGAAATTATACTACTAATACTAACTGAGCGTAAATAAATGAATCCCATGAATACAATTAAATGAATAATTAGTAATTATGAATATCATTGTAACTACCCTTATTAGTTACTTACTAAATGCAGTTAACTGAAGTCAGCACGGATCTATTGTTGATGATAGCGCCACCGCATCGTTGGGCATAGGAACCGGAGTTATAGCGAAGGAGAACAGCCGCATAAGGGTATGATGCGATGTTCGCTTGAACACCGCTGCTGATCCTCTGTTCAGGAACACCTGAAACATGTTATTTGATTTAAATTTATATAGACGATATAGGACATTTATATACGCGGATATTGAAAGAACATTAATTATCTTTATATTTATGTAAGTTGCACAACATTTAAGTAGTTAAACATCAACACAGTATATATTAATTTATAACAAATTAAAAACGTTAACTTTAAGTCCAACACTTATACAACATTATTACTTTGCTAAGTAAAATAGAGCGCATTATTTACCCATTATTTTTTTATTTTATATTAATCATATCGTACCAACTATATTAATTCTTCATAAATGACATAATCCAACCATTTTGAAACAATAAGAAAATTTTGGTAGTGATATTTTTTTAGAGTTTAAAAATGAATTAAAATTAAATGAAAACACTTAAAAGTAAGTACAAAAATAAGTAGTACCTGCAACAGAGGCCACGAAGAGTGCACATAAAATGAAGACTCTCATTGTTCCTTTGCAACTGTTCTCTATGAAAATCTATAAAATGATGTTGCACCTTAATATATATACTCTACTGTATTGTACTTATCAATAAAGCCATATTAATTATATTATCATCAATTATCTCATGATAGGGCCATATTTTTTGGGATCGAAGTTTATAATTATATGATTAACTAAAAATAATTGATGGATATTGTTTTTTTTTTTCAACAAGATAATGTTGTTTATCTCAACATTTTTCTTCATAAAAGATAATCAGTCATATTTAATCTTGTCACCGAGGCGGTGCTCTGCTAAAAAAACGTGGGTTCTGGCAAGTATACCTAGTAATGCAGTAATTAAATATTAGATATGAAAGGGTTTGTAGTAAAGAAAACTAGAATTACAAAGTAATAAATTAAAAAAAAATTGAACTTATTACATAACAATACTGAACTTAACAAGCCGGTCTCCAAAGAAAGAATGTGTTATGCGATATTAACCCCAGTACTATTCTGATAGTAATCTAGTCTGGTATCTGTAACCAAATCTAGAACAAATAATTTGGTTATAGATATTAATTATGTCGTGGCCATATCGTAGATTTGCTCATTTCATCAAAATATGATTGATAAGTTCACGAAATGGTCGCATTTCATGCAAAGCAATTCAATCATATTTTCTTGAATTTGAAATTTTCAATTAATATTTAAAGTTATCTATCAATTTAGTTCCGGTACCTATTTAAATTCTGTTTATTTTTTATTGTTAAAATCCGTTTTTTCTTTAAAATTCGTTCAGTCAATCTTGCTGGTTATATAGATATTTTTTTTAGATAATTTCTTATTAAAGTTAATAATATTATTTATATTTTTAAATATGCACGACGGATAGCCTGTATGTAGCCTGTAGTGTTTCATTACATAGCTGGAGCAAAAAAGCAAAAAGGAAAGAGATGGTTCACTTATTGTGGAAATAATTTCATTTCGGAAAAAAATGCACCCAAATGCTAAACCTCTTGAATATCTAAAAAAATATGTTTTTATTTTTGATGCATATTCATTTTATCTACAATTGAACATGTAGGTATCTACCTCATATCACGCTAATAATATAATTGTAGGAAAGGATTAATTTAACTAAGTTATCATATAAATTAAATCCATAATCGATAACAAAATCTTTCGTTTCGAATTGACGTGGCATAATTTCGACAATTTTTTTCTAGAAAAGATGTAAAAAAATAAGCTATTAGAAAGCTCTAGACTATAATGATATATCGTAATGAAGAGAAAAAACATGATGAACTTTATAAACTTTAAGGAAATAAAAAATATTTAAAAATTTACCAACTTTATAAGCGTTTATTTATATTGAATCACCTATTTCACAGCATCACTCAAATATATCTTTAAAGTATCATCAATAAAAAAACGTTGCAATTCCCATAAAAGTAGATAATTTTCTTCTCTCCAACTAATTGTAATCTTGTTAAATTCGTCACTTATATTTCTTGTTACATAATCTGTGTGTGGCAGCTATAGATGTTGATGCAAGGGTTCACTGGGTAACATCTTTGCGTTGGTGGAATATTATTCTGGCACAAATATGGTCCTGCTGGTCCACAGTTAGAATTAGGGAATGGAACACACACCGGCGGGCAAGAAGGAGGTCCACAACCACTCATTTTGTATATTTACTTTTAATTTTACTGATGTGAAAGACCAAATGAGACTTAAATATGGTTCAGGTCTATATATAAATAAGAATAAGCCCACTGGATTACCGAAAAATAGTTTTTTACTAAATCATGTTGGCTATGTTTTCAGGATTCCGCAAAATATGGATAATTATTAATTACTATTTCAGGCATATTCTTTCGGGGATAATCTTGCAATTACGGTAAATATT
Organism: Colias philodice; assembly: GCF_061535455.1. NCBI lineage: Eukaryota > Metazoa > Arthropoda > Insecta > Lepidoptera > Pieridae > Colias > Colias philodice. The sequence continues at coordinate 5,823,687 of NC_143091.1, read as the reverse complement.
AAGTATAGTACCTAAGTTATATAAATGTAGATCTACAATAATACGCACAACTATTAGTAATTTTTCATCTGATTTCTCTGGTTTTTAGATTTGCTCAATTGAGGCTCTATTTTAAAGGTTGCCAATACTCCAGTTACTCTAGAAACACCGAACAAGTTTTGGGATGTCGAACCCAGTGCGATTTAATGAATTTGGTCAATACCAATCTATATTATGCCAATCTTAAAATCAGTTTATTAATCCATGACCAAATTAATAATAATTTAGAAACAAACGTTACTATAGGTACTAATCAAACATCTAATGTTATTTGAAAATTAACATTTTCAAAAGAATTAGAAATTAATTTTTGTCCAATAGTCAATAATATACATATACTGGTAAGAGCACATTGTTGTGGTGTTAAATTACTAAAATTTATATTTATTTTAAACATTTTTAAACAGTTTTGTAAGTTATGCTATACCTAATATACGTAGAAACTATAAGAAATATACGTAGAAACAATAAAGTACACTTTTACATTGCTTATATTTATGATCTACATTTATATCTTCGTGATAAAAATTGCCTAATTATATTTTGTGCTTAGTTTTTTTAAATGTTTTAACACGTTTTTATTAGCTTCACCTGCATGTTTGTAAGTAACGGACCCCTTTCGACTCGATTTTCATCCACTTAAAACGGACAGTTTTGCACACTTATCAAGTGGCAGAGCTTTTTTTTTCAGTTTAACTACACTTATTTTATTGGTTAAATACTGTGGTTAGATACCTATCGGGTGATAGGTGTATGTTTTGTCCTTAACTATTGTGCCTATGCCTTGTGCCCTTAATTATTGTTCCAGTGCCACATTGATTAAGATTTCCACTTCCATTGTAAACATAAAATTTAATTGCTTTCAATTTATCTAATCCCAAAACACTATTGTTGTTTAATATGATTTGAGTGTCCCATTTATGGCCACAATTATTTATGAATAAGACCTTGTTTCAACAAGCTATCAATCAATTAAAGAAAAAATCGTCAGTTTACAAAATTTATTGAGACACCACTACGATTCACAAGCAGTCAGACGATCACAGAAAATTGACACCGATGATTAACGATCTGACGTGGATATAAACATTGGGTAGGTAGTTTAGACGAGTTTATTGCACGTGTGGCAACAGCAAGGATGGAAAGGTGGGTTAGGGCAGGTGAAGGCTTGGCACGGTGGAACGCATGGGCAGCATTCACCAGGGTACCAGACAGTACGAGCATATCTTCCGCTAGGGCGCGTGCAGGCTCCGTGATTGAAGCAATCTGCTTTGCAGGGATAATCATAACAGCATGGTCTGAAACAATACAGATTATTAAATGGGATATCGTATTTTATATAATGTACAATTCTTATTTTTACAATAGTACTATACACTAATTGAAAAACATTTATCTGCAAAGGCACTGCAATGGTTAACGCATGAGTTTCATGACCAATGCAACAAATTATTATGTATGTACTTCTAAATATATAAACTTTATCATATATTGTTTTATGCCTAAGAAAATAAGTGTAGGCTGTTATATAACATATTATCATGTTGTGAACATGGATGCTATTTACCTATCGGCTGGTGCGTTTGTTGGTGCACTATTGTATGGTGCGGTCTCTCTTTGAAAGGGTTGTGGTCTAGGTTGACCATACCGTGGTCTTTTGTAATACACACTGTATTCACCCCTTACAAAACCATATCTGGGAGATGCACGAATGCTCTCAAAACCTCTTGGTAGTACTGACATGCTTGTGAAACGCAGTGCTTTGTAGGATGGATATCTGAAATATAAAGCGATTATTGTGAAAATTGGCATAGAATATCGATCCTCTTTTTAATTTATAAAAACTTAAGCTTCATCACTTTTATTTATTTTTTGGAGTTTACCATTAAAAATATCATCTCATATAAATATAAATTTATAAAGAAAAAATATAAATAGAAAAAATTCGATCACGAGGCGGGACGAATTTTTTCTGTTCTTTATAAATTTATATTTATAAAGCATTTGAATATAAATGCCATATAATTTGAATGCCATAAAACCAAAAATATAAATTCGATATCATCTCAATACATAATATATTCAGAGCATTCTATAGGCATTTACAACATTAATTATCATATTAGGGCATACATACATATATTATGTAATAAGAGTTCTGAAAACATTACACTCGCTTGGCGGGCTAACTTCTAACTATATTTTATAGGCGAAAGGGCGTTAACGTTGATAAGGCCTACTTTAGCTTTACTTTAGCCTTAACTTTAGCTTTTGTTGTAAATTAAATTCGAGCAGATCTTATTCATTTCGCTAATTGCTTGATTTAATAGGAATATTACATAATTACCTTTATTTTTATGAGTACTGTATATAGTAATTTGCAATTTTTATATTATTTCAAATTTTAAATATTTTTTCGTGGACTTTTTATGTAATGATCTAAATGTCAATGAAAACAAAATACAAAATACATTGTTCTGAATTCGTAGATTTTAAGAAAAGAGGATGAATGTGGTATTTTAGGCAGACCGCAGATCGTAAGAATTGTTCTGTCAGAAAAAGCTTATAATGCCCGCCGGACCTTGCGCCGGACGAAGGGCGTGGTGTCGACGGGCGTCCGAAATTTTCTGACAGAAAAATTTTTACACTCTGCGGCCGGCCTTAAATCAAACATAGGATAGTCAGGATAGTGCATATGTGCATAAATTTTCAGTTTTCAATGTATAAATTTGCTTGATACAATTTTAGCACAAAATCGTCGTAAGTTATTTGATATCAAAGATCAAGAAAAAAGTGTTATCCGTTGGATACCAACGGATAATCGATGGAAATCGATATTATTATAAGTTTTCCATCGATTTAATGATCTCTACATAACATTCAACACATTCCTCGCTTCTCGCACATTAGTAGTGGAAAAGCACCGTTATCCTCTAAAGGTTTAAATGTTGTAGCTCTTCGAAAACTTTTTATCACGCGTTATCAACTCTGCAACGTAGTTGTAACATGTTGACAACTACTCCGTAGAATCGTGAAATTTAGTTTATGTCCCAACTTTGGTAACATTATGTTTATTTATTTATTTATTTAAATCTAATTTATTGAAAATGAAACCAACGAATTCCTTAAACCACATAATAATTTATTCACAAAAATTTCACGTTACTATTTAACCACAACGTACCAAACATTTACAATATACATAATATTATACAGAACATTTCTAACAAGTGGAAACACTAGTGCCGTGGTGACCCACTGCGATAACTGCTTTGTCGAATGCAGCGACTGGTCGAGGAGGCTGGCCCACGGCAAGAATTGCATCTGTAATATATAAACAATTGTCAGTAAAATCAAAAAGTTATCTATTACTCAATTTTGAGAGATCTGCATTAAATACTCGCCGATTAAATTAATAACATGACTATCAATTCTATCGACGACTATCTATAATGCATATGGATAGAACAGCTTAATTCTTGCACCGTATTAACTGCTATCTTTAATTGCGGTTGGAACTGTATATTTTATCGCATACTTTTTAAAATGAGATCAACAATTATTTGAACAAAATTAGCAAGCAGGTGATAAATCGCCAATTTGAACCGTGATTCACGCGTACAGCAGATTTATAGAACGACACATTTTCTTGATTTGGTCATTGACGTTCCTATAAATAGTACGCGTCAAATAAATTCTAGTTGTGCGTTCGTTGCTGAGGATAACCAAGTAGTCAAATAATGAAATTGACTTATAAATGTGTAGCTCAATTGGCAGTGGGTCACTGGATATGTGCTACTTGACTGTAAACTGTGACGAGGGATCCAGATCCGCCGCAGCAAGGCGCGGGCCGGCACGGGGAGCAGCAAGGCGATGGGCAGCCACCGCACCTGTAGTACCAATCAATCGACATGATTACATGATAGATAAATAATGCCAGGTGCATTTGATAAGGCGAGCGAATAACAAAAATCGACCTTTAATCGAGCCTCTGGAATATTCTACTACGATCACAGTACCTACTTATAACGTGATAATATCAGTGACAATTCTGTGACACGGATTATATATGAATCCCGATACCAAGAAATGATAATTATTTAAAAACTCACTGAATGGCTGAAGCTATTGACTGTAATTTATTGATTATTTCCATTCTATTGCACATTTTGTTTAACTTTTAAAATTTATTACTAAGAGATCACTTTAAAATTTTTGACCGTAATGAATAAGGTAATGAAATATGTGACAGTTTCTGCATTTGTTATATATTATTTTTCTTTTTCAGTCAACGAACGTCATAAGTTTCAATATTACAAAAAGGTTTTAATGTTTGTGCCAAAAAGTTGTATTACTAAAAATATATTGTTAGGAAATCATTTAAGATTAAAAAATACCTATATTTTATTTATATGACACTGTTTTTTTCGATTTCTATGTATCTCAAAAATGTGTAAAATAATAGCTATTACGAAAACATCGTAAAATTCTATGCGTTACTTGAACGTTTTACTAAACTTTGAGAAATCTTGACGCCCGATTGATATGGTTCTCTTTCGCTCAACTTCAATTATACTTCCAAGTATTGGGGCAGCTTTTGGAATGCAATATACTTCAAAAATAATCTTCTAACAGACACTTACCAAAACGAAATGGACTGTTCTAGTTATATGATGGTGCACAAGACGGATAATGTGCTTGTATCTAAAAAGAAAATATCATTTTAAAACTAGTTCTATTTGTTGATATAAAACATTTGTAATATATTATACATACAGGACGTTGGAAATTTATTAGCTGGTATCGAACTTTTTTATCTTGGTTATTTAAAATCATTCCTGGATAGCTGGTTGGACGGTAATCGAATGTGCTGTCATGTACTATTAATGGTCGACGAAGAGTGACTGGATCCATCCCACAGGGCAAACATGACAGACCCTACAAACAATAGGCAGAGGAAATTTTTGTAGATTACAAAACTTAGTATAAATCGTTCATTATCTTTCGATTATGATTTGATTGCCACTATTCAACAATGTTCAATAAATAAACAGACAACCGTAATACGAAAGATAATCTGATTGATAAGGATAAGGTATAAATAGGTAGCGATAGTGCACGATAAGCATGTGACGTCAGTTAATTAATTGAATTTAAATTGTTTTTTAAACCTTACCCTCACTGGATAGCATGGAATACAATCTGGTGGGGGCTTATAGCTTGGTAAATTAAGAACGGGGCTGCACATTATAATAATTTAATGTCGATTAGTTAAAGCACAATATTAAAAAAATTAATATTTTGATATTTTTTTTGTATAAAATATTAAGGATAAAAGCTTGATACAAACAATTTTGCCTGTGAATAAATATGAAATGAAGTTTTGATATTTTTCTTTTATAATACGTCAGGGTAATGAAAGAAGGTTTTGTTGTAGGTACCTTACCACATAGAAACAGATAAATACTCGTCACCGGTCACAGGTACTCGCAAGGTACTCGTATATAAACGACATTAACGAAAGATCACGAAAAAATGCTCTTGCTCTAGCTTTAGGCTCTATGTTCGTTTGATGTTAAATGCAATAGACTTGCAATAGAATAGAATTATAGGAGAGCTGATGCGTGGACGTAGAGTAAATAGGTAGAGATGAAATTTTAGTACCTATAGAAGAAGTTTATTTTTGAAGACAAATATAATTAAACACCTAGACTGAAGTCAAAATAAAATTTAAAATTACTCAAAAGAAAACAAAAAAGAGTAAAAAAAAAGTGTTAACGTTAATTGGCAAGAAGCTTGGCAAGAAGTCAACACTACTAGAAGCTGGCAAGAAACATGGCTGGCAACATCGAGATAAATGCTGGCAAACACAAAATCCGATTGCCTACTCCATTGACAAGATCCTGCTGGTGATTATGATTATCCATGTCGCCGTAAATTAATAACAACATCGCCAGATCGCTAGATTAGGTACCTTCTCGCGGCTATCCGCATGAAGAATCTATGTTCTTACGAGATTTTTAAGTTTGGGAATATTAAATTCTATATATCCATACTATTCCATACTAATATTATAAATGCGAAAGTAACTCTGTCTGTCTGTCTGTTACTCAATCACGCCTAAACTACTGAACCAATTTTCATGAAATTTGGTATGGAGATATTTTGATACCCGAGAAAGGACATAGGCTACTTTTATCCCGAAAAATGATGTAATCCCAGAAATCCCACGGGAACGGGAACTATGCGGGTTTTTCTTTGACTGCGCGGGCGAAACCGCGAGCGGAAACCTAGTAATTCATAACTCCGATATTATATTCTTATTATAATCTAATGCGTTAAATTGCAAACTACTGTTATGGACCACTTAGATTATAATTTAACAATTTCACAACTTTACAGCGACATCCATATCCTTAAAAATCATAATCTATTGTATATAATTTTACATATTATTATTTAATCTATAAATTATAGAATATACGCTATATTATCTAATTATATTATATTTTAAACACCATAAGGGCCCAAAAGGCCTCGTATAAGGAAATATTTTTCTAGCTTTGTCGATTTCCACATAGAATTATGCTGTTATCTTTAATTTTATCTGCAAAGAAAGCTTTATTCTAGAACTGAAATTGAACCGATTTATACCATCGTAAATTCTTCATTTTATTCTCCGGTACATCTCCATTGCGAGATTTAGATTTTTAGATTTATGCCTTTATGAGTAATCTTCCTATACAAGTGTATGAATATTACATATTATATTCTGGCACCTGTGAGTCGCCCACATACGCGGCGTAATGCGTTACTCAGATCATACGCGCTAAGATATATTATTATGTAGTTAGTAGTTACTAGTTGTGTTCGTCGGAGCTTTGGCTCCGGATGCTGTCGCGAATCTTAAGACATTCAACTGTTAGCTTTTTCGATCGCAACTGCGAATGCGGTGTTTGTACCAAAATGTTTACATGTGCGCTTCTGTTTTGTTTTGTGGATTTTGGTAAGATTGATTTTTTATGATTTTTATAAATGATATAAAATATATATAGGTATTACATAAATGGTTAATTTTTATTTAAGTGTAAATTGTTTTATATTATTAAACCAAGCTATTGTTTCACACAAAAAATATTCCTCTTTCCTAAAACAGTGAATATCCGAAATAAAATCATAGATTTATCAATAATGCGGCTGAAAATATTTGTGTTGTTTCAATTTAGCTTTTTCTAAATTTTGTTTAGTTGTTTACATTATCTATATCTATACTAATATTATAAAGAGGAAAGGTTTGTATGTATGTATGTATGGTTCTCACGCATAAACTATTGGACCAATTTTGATGAAATTTGGCACAGATAATCTTTAGACCTTGAGAAAGAACAAAGGCTACCTTTTATTGCGAAATATGTACCACGGGCGAAGCCGGGGCGGACCGCTAGTCTTTATTAATATATAAACAAAGAAAATATAAAATGTAGAATGAAGTAAGAACTACAGGGCAGAATTAAAATCCCCCTAATAAAGCGGTGCAGTTATACCTACCAACACCATTACAAGACAATATAGGTAGTATCTGGGATGTTGGAGTAAGAAATTAATAGTTATATTCATAAGCCTTATATTTCAATTAATTTATACTATTGTTTTGACTCTCACTCTTTGTATTATTATGATTTTAGAATGTTAATAATCCTTCCTCAATTTTAACTAATACCTATATCTATTCTATACCTTCTATTACGACGCAACGCAGCGAGTTTTATGGTATAATTTTTCTGGCTGAAGATAGTAACTAAGGAGGCTAGACATTTTTCCGCAGGAAAAGATCTCATTCCTAATTTCGTGTGGCGGGTGAAAGTCGCGGGAAACGTGGGTAAGGTCTTCAGCACAAAAGCAACAGCCAGAAAGTTTGACATCTTGAGATGAAATCTTAAGAAGCGGGTCTCTAAACTTTATAGGACAAAAACAACTTAACGTTGATCATGATCACGATGACGTTATCAAACACGTATTTCGTTCCTTTGTTACATATTTAATAGTTCTAAATTCTTACTCACCAACTTTTACAAAGGTGCACAGGCACATATCTGTTTCATATAACTATAGCTACCATGCATTAAAATTATATCAACAGAAAAATTTAATTTAATAAAGGTACACTCCATTTAGATTGCTACATCCAATAACATGGTTTAGGTAGCTGTGTTTTTTCTGTCATTGAAAATATTTCTTATTTTTTCGGTACCACAAAAACTGTAAATAAAACAAATCTCGACACGATAAAGCAAATCATATTTTGTAACAAAAAATACTTCAATGTAAATAATACTTAATATGATAACTCGAATCATCATTATTTTAAACCGATGACATCACAATACTAAACGCTATTATTAATTGTTATGCGTTATGCAGGCTCTATGTTACTTCAACTATGATTTTAGAAAATGATATGGTAATGAGTGCATTTACATTCCCATTTATTGCACGTGTAAATACCACTATTCAATAGAACGTATAAACAGCACCAATAATTTTTATAAAATAGCATTAAATATACCTACACTAAAATTTGAGAAGAAACCTCTTTTTGAGAACGTCGGTCAAAAATCAAAATATTAAGCGCACGCGTAAAAAAGGTGATAAACCTCTCCTTAAAACGATCATAAACTCAATTTTCTATCTCCAGACATATATTTCAGAAAGCATAACCCATTTAGATCTAGAAAACTTATAAAAAATTTACGAGCAAGTATAATGGCAAAATGGCACAAATTTTTAAATAATATTATCTGGACTGACCTTATCTGCTTATTTCGCTTCCGCTTTTTTTAATAGTTTATGTTTAGTCGCTTTTTCTTCACACCCAATAACGTACTTTTTTATTATAGCCGAGCCATTCTTCGTGAAAAATAAGAAAATAAAATTGCGCGGGAAAAACATTAACACACCGCCTATTCGATAGAATACAATTATGAAGATAATTTGGAAAATCCAAAAGTGCACGCCTCATAATTTTTTTTAATAAATATTTATTAATTATTATTTTTGTTTATTTAATAACAATTAAACCACATCGAATCAGACCCTGAAAAATGAAAGGGTTCTATTCCTGAGCATACTCAAGCGTAAGAGAAAAAAAAAAAATACTCGATTAGTAAAGTATTTCGGTCGCTATCGTGTTAACAAGAAAAAGGATCCGCACATACAGACACACGGACGTCCAAGACAGAACTTTTTTAAACTGTTTTTTAACTAGTTTAAATAACAAAAATGACATCAAAAATATCATGAACGTTAAAAATAGTGTTTTTTCTTAATATGTGTGTGTATGTATTATCTTACAAGTGCAATGTATGATACATAAAGACATTTTCAGTTTGAAAAATCAGATGTTTTGCGCGAAGTGACAGTAGTACCCACCTCAACGCTTCGCTTATGAGGCGTGCAATACATTGCATACGGAATATTTGTAAGGAATAAATTGAAACTATAATAAATTATCGTCGCATGAATTGTACCTAAGTAATCTCAATCCCATAATTTCAAACATATAGTAGGTATAAAAAGTTTTGAGTATTTAAATCAGTAAAAATCCCAACTTTCTAAGAGCCAATGAACAAGTCAAAATATTCTTTGTGAAAAATAGCCGAATAAAATTTGGAGGATTTTTTCAATGCATTTCTAATTTTACCGAAAAAATAATAATAAAAAAAAATCAATGTACTGGTTTCCGTGTCTACATCTTAGGAAGCAAAACTTATAAATAATACCTATCTACTTATTTTATTATCTGTGAAAGACCTTGATCCGCACAACTACTTTTAAAAATATACTGTATATTCAAAATAGTATTAAAACGTAATGTTTCGACGATTGTACACAACATGTCACCTTGAAATAAGCTCTTCAATATTTATTCCCATCGCATCGGTATATACTGAACAATTTCATTATAATATCAAGACTAATCTGCAAAATACGTAACCTTCCTGAAACACGGATAAAATAATTCTATACCCTGAAGGAAACAACTCAAATACTTTGTAAATATAATGCTTTAATTTAAACATGATTCATGATTTATTGAACATACAAAAGTTTAAATGCATATGCAATGATTGCAATGCATGAAAAGCTGGCAGAATTAATACCTATTGATTGATTTATTTATTTTATTACTAAGGATAGCCAACGATTCTTAACACTTATTATAGACACACAAAGAAAATACAATATAACAATTATATAGGCCTTTAAAAACGTTTATAAGGTAATGATATCTAAACTAACCTAATTAATTTTCTTCACTAGGTACGCACTTACAGAAAATATTGTAACTATTTACAATATATTATGATAACTTTAGCATTAAGAATTATCTGGCACAATTATTATTAGGTGTGAATAAATTCCCTCATATATCCATGTGTTTTAGATAACAATCTGAAGTGCAAGGTTTTGAAAACATGTTTAAAATTGGCTTTCAATGCAAAACCAACACTGCAAATGGATTGAGTGACACAACGATAATTTTAGATGCATACCGATTATATTTTAACCTATATACTTCCTATATACCAACGCACCTTTTCAGTTTATTATTTAAATATGTGTGATTAGATAAAATACAACATTTTTCTTTTGCTCGCATCGCAAATTGCGTCTACTGACCAATAATTGCGGTTATTGAAAGAAGTAATAATTTAAGTCTATTAATTCTGTTTAAGTCTATTAAACATTAGACATTTATTGTTATTAACATACTAAATTTGTTTCAGGCACTGTTAGAGCTCATCAAATGGACGTAGATTTAAACAGGTTCGTCAGTATGAATGTAACAAAACAGCTAGGCATTTGTTACGCATATAAAAACAAACACCTACGTACTTTGTTAAAATACAATTACGTTTCCTGCTTGTATTCCAAAAAATGTTATATACATTCCAAAGATAATTGTAAGCCGATCTACTTTTGCATATACACTAAACGCAATTCGATGCATTTGTAATGCGTTTATGCTATTTTACTGACATCAGAATCCATTTATCTATCGATATTAATAACGGCACTCTACCGTAATCCAAATGGATGCGAATATATTATTACAAGTAGACTTGTTTGTTTGCATATTATGTATATTCAAGTTGTGACACCTAAAAGTTACCCTTATTTGGTATTTGCAAATTTATGTAAACTTATAAATTAGATTCAGTGTTTACCATTATAGACCGGGAGATACTGACACAAAATTTCGAGTCATTTGTAACAGGATGGCGGTTCTACAGGGGTCTTAGTACGCAATGACAAAAAGAAAAACGATGGCGTGAACGCTGGTACCGGCGGCTTAGTCGCGTGGGCGTTAGTCGAACTCGTCGGAAAATAGCGAAAGTCAAACGATTTGTAACAGTATGGCACTTATTTTTCCTGTAAGTTTGATGATCAACAAATATAAATACAAAATTTCAAAGATCTATGTGTTGGAAATCTTCACTTATATAAATTAATAATAAATTAAGTTTTCAAGTATGACAGCACTTTTTCCCCCTACTAGAAGTATGGCAAATATAATAATGGTCACATTTTATCAAATACTCTCCAAAAATCCAAATGCAATACTGGTACAAAACGTTTGGCGAAATAAAAATTTTTTGCAGATTTTCGGCGGTATGGCGACCATTTGGAATCGTCCGAAAAGTATGGCATGGCGATTTTCGTAAATGGCTGCATGACGATAGTTACCTGTGCAAAAGTTAGCCTGGTACAAATGGTTGAATAATTGTTTTATTTAAATCAACACATTCGCGTCGGTATGGCGGGCTGTAAGTCACACCGGAAAAGTATGGCATGACACTACCGCCTACTACTTTTTTATGGGCTATCGGTAAATTCTAAAATTTTTGTGTTACAAATCGTTTGACTTTCGCTATTTTTCCGACGAGTTCGACAAACGCCCACGCGACTAAGCCACCGGTACCAGCGTTCACACCATCATTTTTCTTTTTGTCATTGCGTACTAAGACCCCTGTAGAACCGCCATCCTTGTTACAAATGACTCGAAATTTTGTGTCAGTATCTCCCGGTCTATTAATTTTATCGCAATGGCTCTATCAGTCGCCCTTAAAATAAATCTAACATTACTTAAATGCGTAGATTCCAACACTTTAAAATAATGGTTAAGCGCACAATTTTATACTTTCTGATAAAAAAAAACTTACGTTCATTTTATAAGTTGTAATTTATTACATTGCAGAATACATCAATTACCTAATAAGCTATCACCAATTTATACTTCAATAAATAATAATCACAGTCGGAGATCCATAATCAATAACGAAGATGACGTCTATGACTACAATAATAATTATAATAACAATTGGCAGAGAGCACGACCACCGATGCATATATTGCAAACAACTAAATCGGAAAGTGGACAACCAAAGGAAGATCCAAAGCTCTTTTATCAGTCTGAATCATACTTACGGGAAATTAAAGGTCGCAACACGAATAACGAAGTAGCCTCCATATATCCAGGAAGAGAAGTTGTTAGAGCTGATGAAGAATATGCACGACCTATACGTATGAAAAAAATGACGAAAAGTTTTTCCGCTGAACGAGGTAGATTTTTATTTACTACCTACCTTAGCTACTTATTAGTATTTAATGTGGTCTTTGTATACCTAATGCTCACGATAACTCTTCACAATTTTATTGGTGTTTCAGCGTTCTAAACGTCATAAAATTACACTTTTTTAAAGTGATTTTTCCTTTATAAATTATATAGATTGACCATTCAATGCTACGATTGCATAGATTTTTGTTCAAAGATTATGCGTGAAGGTGTATATGGGTGATAATTATTTTTTTACAGATTACTGTGTTAAATGCCCACATGATAGAACACTAATAGCAAAGCCTGGATCAGATCGTGTTGTGTTACAAAGGCCCCGCCTTTCTTCCTGCACAGGAAGAATCGTACCAAGACAAATTCGTTTTGTTCATATGTATGGACCTAATTTTGGAAGTCTGCTGCACAAAGGTTCTCACATTGTTGTGGGCAAAATTATGATGAACAACAAAGTAAGTATTTCTTTGACATTTCATTATTACATTTATCTTCATTTTACACTATTGACTAAAGATTGACTAATAGTTATATTACTACTAGCGGTCCGCCCCGGCTTCGCCCGTGGTACATATGAAAAATAGATGTTGGCCGATTCTCAGACTTACCCGATATGCACAGAAAATTTCATGAGAATCGGTCCACCCGTTTCGGAGGAGTATGCAGACTAACATTGTGACACGAGAATTTTATATATAAGATGTTTAATTTCAGATGCTTCAACTTTGCAAGATACAGGTACATGTCATTTTACAAACGTGTCCCGCCCCAAGGGATTTAATTACTCGTTGTGATGACACCTTATGCAATTTTACGTGTCGAGATCCTAAGTCTGAGCTGCAAGGATCGAATTCGCTTATTTGTGGTGAAGATCTAACGTGGCAGGGAAATCTACCGACATGCAGAGGTAAACTAAAAAGATTATTAAGCTATTGCATAGCTTCTATCGCGGGCCATGAGCGCGGGGACCAAATCGAGAAATTCCGTAACGAAAAAACCTCACGCTCCCCACTCCGACAGGCTCGGAGGTGTGGCTTGAAGGCATGCTATGCAAATTGCAATAGCTTTACCGCGGCAGTCCCCGAGTGCCACACGTCTTTTTTTTATTAACGTTCGATAAAATATGTTTTTCGTGATTTGAGTAAGACTTTTTATTTATTTTCACCACTATCTATTAATAGTATTTCAATTGCAATTGCAAATTGATTTCCCTTCTGTTTGAAAAAATAAGCATTAGAATGTCTTTCATATTATATCCTATAGGTATATATGCATTTTATGCTTTGTTTTAGCACGTAGCTGGTGTATGCTGCAACTGCCCCCAGAACATGGTAGAGTAAGTTGTAAAGGGTCTACTGTAAACGAAGGCGCTGGTTTGGTGGAAGGATCTAAATGTAAAATACGATGTGCTCTTGGTTGGCGTGCCTCTCGCAACTCGGTATCTGTCTGTCGTCGCGGAAAATGGACCCATCAATTATATTGCCAACCGAAACGAACCAAAAGTTAAAAAAAACCTGTAAAAACAACATGCGGTAATAAAAGTATATTTTTATATGTTTGTGTCATTTAAAAGTACTTTTTTCGTAAATAATATTCTGGAATTAAAATCCAGGCTTGGGGTTAATAATAGGTTTGAATAGGATTTATAGAAAATACTGTAAAATACAAAGGCCATGGCCCAGTTGCTAGTGGTGGTGTGTACATGAAGTGTTAATAATTATCTGCACATATTTATTTATGTATATCAATGTATCCCTTTGTTTCAACAAAGCCCTTAGTAAATCTCTTAGCTAAACATCTAAATGTTTTAAGTCAAAGTGGCCGACCAGCCCTCATCACAGAGCTGCTCTCCGTGGGACTTCTTTCGTGGCATCTTCTTTAGTTCCCAATTTCACCACGCGCCAAACGATTCTTGTAGGCAACTTGTAACACTGTACTTGATGCGGTCAGCGGTTCCCAAAAACGAAGCGTTTATCCTATTTATGTTTATTTACTTAGCTAGAGCTAGTGATGATTACCAGCATTATAATATATGCCCCAAATTCGCCCGTGGTAGTTAACAATATTATATATAGCCCAGGAAGTACTGTTCTTGTTGACTAGCAAGTGGTTAAGCGCATTCAAACAAATAGAACAACTCTTTTTAATTTATTAAAGTAAATAATAATAATTATAATATTACGCTTCAATTATAAAAAATATGTTTATTTAAAATTATTATATACTCAAATAACATTTAAATGTATTACTGTTCTTAAAAGATTATTAAGTTTTTTACGATAATATAATATCAACGCAACGGAAACAAAAGGTTGCGTCTCAGCTTTTACTGTTCAAAACTCGTGAGGTGGAGTAAAAATAAAATTTTTAAATTTAAAAATATAATCTTAAAAACTTAATTGATACATGGTGAGGAGTAAATATTGTGGTACGAAAATATATATAATGTAATGATAATGTACCATATTATAATTTTCACACACATCTCAAAAGACTCGTCTCCATGCCAGCAATATGAATGCAAATAAAAACCTCAGCCTATTTGCTGTCTGCCGCAGTTTAAACTTTAAAAATAGAATGACAGTTGTAGCCGTTATTAATGTTTTGAGACTTGAGTTACATAGATGTTTAAAATATTTTATTTTATTTAAATTTTCAATTGAAATGTATTGTTAGGTATTGTAATTAGTTTATTAAACTTAAATAAAGTTAGTAGGTTATTTAAAGAATGGGTAGTAATATTAGTAAAACGGGAAATGAAACAGCTGCTCAAGCGCAAAAAAACAATCAGGACAAGGACATTGGCGGCAATCCTGATCCTCGGTCTCCAACTCCCGAAATAACTCGAACTCCATTACAGGTACATATATATTAGAGCACGTTTGTATACATTTCTTCCTGTTATGTCCATTTTTAAATAAGTTATTTGTAATTGTATTTTCTTGAAATTTGTACTGTCCAAGTTTGTCCTAAGAACGCTGTTTATAAAATTGAAAATTTGTGTATTGCCTTTGATCTCTGCTCACTTGATCGAATAGATTTTATATAGATATTCTTTAAATATTTTATATTATATCAAAATAATATTCTTATGATTTTCAGAATAAATCGGGATCAAAACATAATATTACGAAGAATGT
This sequence comes from Colias philodice, assembly GCF_061535455.1. NCBI lineage: Eukaryota > Metazoa > Arthropoda > Insecta > Lepidoptera > Pieridae > Colias > Colias philodice. Next base: position 5,807,877 of record NC_143091.1, on the reverse strand, counting down.
GGACTTAAGAAAGACCTTTGAGGGTAATAATGGAGACGAAAAGCTTATTCATAACAATCCAATTCTCTCTGCTGTCATTAAAAATCACTTGCAGTCGTTTGATCCAAGGTCTCCAACACAAGATTTCGAAAGGACACCCATTGTGATTAATTCTAAAACTGATAATCTAAATGGTGAACATTATTTATGTGGAGCAGATAACTTTGGTAGCCCCAGCCTTCCAAATGATTCATTTGATAATAACAATGATGAGGTGTCACAAAAGGTAAGCCCAGAGTTGATTCCAAAAAATCTCTGCAATGAATTTTATGATTTGAGCTTAGAAGGTAGTTTAAAAAATGAGGAACCACTGGGGTCATCAACCGCATCAAATGAAGCGATAGAGAACAATATATCAAAGGAGGAACATAAGCCAACTCAATTACTAGAAACAAATTTCGACTTTGTTGAAGATGACACAATCCAAGAATGTAACGAAATGGCGTGTGATTCAGAGGTAAATCAGGAATATGATATTAAAAATATTCCTCTTTTTAAAATTATTAATGAAGATCCACGATCTCCATCCATGGGAATTGATAGAACACCAATCGTTATGACTAAAGCAGATGACAATTCTATTGAACACAGCATTGAGGAAATGTCAGATGATTTACTTATTAAGGCATTACAGGGCACAAATGTACAAATGGAACCAACAATTAGTGATAATAAAAATTCTGATGGAATTCTTATCTATGAAGATGAATCAACTGCACTTAATGACACACCCAAAAAATCAAAATCTGCAAGTAATAGTGGTTCTAGAACTCCCCTATCCTGTATGAGAAATAAAACTGATGCAAGCCATGGCAGATCAAAGTCAGCAAACACGTTGTATGATCCCAAGAATCAAAAAGTAATAACTAAAATACCAAAACGAGCATCTCATATTCCTCGACTCAAATCATTATCTAAACAGACAAAATGTGTTTCAAGAGGAAGTAGTATTTCATTGAAAAATTCTGCAATAAGTGGTGATTGTGAAAACACACCGCCACAATCACATCGTGATAAATGGGACAAAGACAGCAGCATTGTGCTTTAAGTTTTTTCTTTTTTAATATTACAGAATGATGTTTAAAGCTAAATTAGTGTTAGGTTATGTTTATTTCTATCAATGACATTGGATTATTACTCAATATTTAATCGTGTGTCACTTAAAGACTTATTAAATACTTAAATACATTCTTGATTTTTTTTTCTACAAATTAACTAATATGGTATGAAGTAGAAAACTAAAAAAAATCCATGTAAAAGAAAATAGAAATGAGACACTTTTTAAAGACTATCTAATGATCGAATTTTTTCTATTCTTAAAAAATTCCTAAAACATAAATCTTATTACAAGACACCCGACTTACTAAAAACCGGGTCTGTATTAAAACCAGTCGAAGCTCATTATAATATAATACATTACTAACTACTATTAAAATTAAATAAATGTTTTATTACAAAACCTCTATAAAGTTGAGCCATGAATATATTCTGGGATTTCTGGGTCTACTTAATTTCTTCAATAAGATGGATTATGTTCATGAAATTAAAGATGTCGCAATATTACAATTAAGCTCTATAATGCAGCTTGGCTACATAACATTATGTGTGGTTTAGAATAAAAATATAAAACAAACTGTTGCATTAAAATATTTATTTTTGTAAATTAACAGAACTGGTAACATTAAGAGTACATACTAATGTTATAGTATTAACAACAATCTTTTTCAAAACCAAAGTTCGAATAAAAAATAGTGGCAAGTTTTAATTTCATAGGTCTATATCAAATCTTCTACTTTTAATTGGCTATTACTACATTATTAAGCTTCTATATAATAATAATGTTCACTTTCTATAAGCCAAATTTGTATAAACAAAGTTTTTTAGGACATTTTGTCTCTTGGAATGACTTAAAAATAAATACAAACATTCTTAATCAACTCTTTACTTATATCTAGGTTAGAATTTAGTTAATATTGTAATATGTTTCATCTATTTTTGTTGGCAATGTATTACCTCTCTTCTTACTAGAATTAGTGAAAATTCATTAATCGATGATATATCTGTAGTACACTGTAAACATAACATCATAATTATTACCTGTATATCAAAGTTTATTATGTACCTACTTATTATTTAACATTTAATATGTGGAATGATAAATATTGCACAAAATTTCAAAAACCTGTGTTAGTAATTAAATAATTGTAGCTTAAAATTAGTTAGTTTAAACAAAAATAAAAAAAACCATGCATAGACATAATATCATACATATTATTTTATTGCATAGCTATAGGTATTTACTTGTTACATTTTTAGATAATCTTATTTGGCACAGCTTAAAACGTTACGTTCAAACAACATTGATCTACTTAGTTGTATTTGAAACTCCCAATAAATTTCAGTAAATAAATACTTTTATCATCACTAATGACAAAGATTTTAAAGTTTCCTTTAGTTTACAATAGGTATAATTAATACATCTATATAACGTCCAAAAGCTTATAGGTACATAACAAAAATAAACACTAAGTAGTAACATTATTCTAGTACTAACAGCAAAATTCTACAATCCTAATAACTAGAAGGGATTTATGAATCCAGCATAATATTTTTATTTGTCTAGGTAGGTACTAGGATCTCTAGCTTAAATTATTTTTTTACATCAAAAAGCCCTAAAAGACAAAATACATGCATGGTTACACCGAATATACTTGATTGTAAGTTATAACTCATAATATGATTCTTTTTAGTGTTTTACACTGACTTATTTCAAGGACGATTATAATTTTAATTTTGCCGTTACTGCATTATCATCATAATATCTTCATGCATGGTTCATTAAATGCATTTTATTATTTACAGATAAAAGTAAGTTAACTCAATACGAAAACATTTTACTTAAGTTTATAATAAAAATCCATCAAGCTGTTAGTAACTAGTTTAATATGTTTTATAATATGTATTATATTGTAAGTACATATGTATATTAATTATTGAACATAAAGTTGTATTGTGATTTGTGACACTAGTGGAATTGAGACATTTGATGGATTATGCATAAATAAATTACCCAAACTTCATTTGTCGGATATTTTTGTGGCAGAGATAAGCCAGATTCAATACTGTGAATAGATTTAATAACGTTTTAAAACACTAGGCGGGGCTATATCATTACGATATATTTTCCGTAAATGACATACCTACTTATATTTTATAATTCTAATAATGGTCTAAGATCCGAATATAGGTCGACCTGCACCGGCGTGATAATAGAATGAGACCAATTTTATAATAAACTAGCGGTCCGCCCCGGCTTCGCTCGTGGTACATGTTTACGTTTTCTCTACATAAGAACCATCCTCGTACTTCAAGGAATATAATAAAAAAAGAATTATCGAAATCGGTTCAGCCGTTCTCGAGTTATGCGCTTACCAACACATATTGCGATTCATTTTTATATATAAGATGTAGTCTATTAAAAAATCTATTAAAGATGGGTTGACTGAAAAAATCCTGGACATTTTAATAAATTTAAAAACAAAATTGTCGCTATTAATGAAAGCCTACTTGTAAATATTATATAGGTAATGTTATGTATTTTGAGGCTTTTCATAATTATTCAACGATTACATTACTTATTACATAAATTAAGAAAAAAAATTAATTAATTGCAGTACTTATCAAGATAATAAAAAAAATATAATAGACTTGAAGTATGAAACCTACAGAATGTGTAGTCATAGGGTTTTCAAATATTTACCTGGACAAACTGCTAGGTTGGCAGGTATAAACAGGCATGTCCGTACCAGTTACTTTCACTTGATGGGATGATAGAAAAAAAAATATATCAGCATGAGCGCTGTTTTATAACAAAATTGTTTATTGTCTCAACACTGCATAAAAAAAAATAAAAAAAAATTGTTTAATAATTAACTAAAAATATCCTGTCCAGGATTTTTTCAGTCAACCCATCTTTAATAGATTTTTTAATAGACTACATTTATTATAAAATTGGTCTCATTCTGTTATCACGTCGGTGCAGGTCGACCTATATTCGGATCTTAGACCATAATATTTAACTATTTCACTTAATTTCTAAAGAATTAATAATTGTACGGAATACCCGACTTCCATAGGTAATGTTATGGTGACACTGGGCACAATATCCTTACAATTGAAATAGAATACTCAATTATTAATCAGAATAATCACCAATGGTTGTTTCTCACTCATTAAATCAGGAATAGGATATGTGTTACATATCCATAGATTATATTATTTGGAACAGAAATCTATTTTAATGCAAAAAAAGGCAAATAATTTAATGTTAATTATGTATTAACTAGCAACTTAAATTATCAAATATATACAAACACTGTTTCATAATATACAACGTAAATCAAAATAACAAACATTAAGTAAATATGTAAAAACTAAAAATATATTATTAACATATAAATGAACCATTGAAACTGAATTGCAAATTTCTTTAAAAATAGGTATTTTATTATATGTACTTATACTTGAGTATCACTCTTCACTATCAGAGTCACTATTTTTTGCAAAGTAAATTTGGAAATGTTTCCTAAGATTTGCAATAAATACATAATTAAGTATACTTACTAGTTAGTAGGTATACCTAGCTATTCGATTTTTATTTTGCAGTAAATGCTATATAAGTATTTTATAATTTAAAAAGACGGTCATAACTATAAATAATATTATGATGACTGAATAAATGCATTTGAAATGACAAAGATCTATTTCAATCGGAATTATCAATTACATAATATATATAGTATAGTGTAAAATTGGGGCAATATACTTAACTTTGGCATAATTCTTACAAAATGATTTATAAGTACAAATTTGAGATTGACGATTATTAGTTTCACAATTAGTGTCAGAATAATATGCAAAATCAAAATAAAAAAAGCGTGTGTGCCGAGCACATTTGTCAGAAGTGCAACTTCTTTGGCAAGATTCAAAGATTCCAAAATCATTGATTTACTCTATGACGTGACGGTATTGCCATGACGCGACCTTGAAATTTTACTCTCAACGCGCCTAAAGAAGTTTCACTTCAAAAACAGTAATAATAATATAATGCAGAACATTTTAACATCATCTAAAAAACACACATGCAGTAATAAAATATGGTTTCAAAAGAATTCATTATAGGTAAGTATTTGTTTAAAAATCTACTATAACTCATCAATAAAAAATACATTAAAAACCTCAATAGATATCCACTATTAGGTTCGCCAAAACTTTTAATAATATGTGTTGTATAAATGTATGTTATTACATTAAAAAAAAACAGAAGGCACTGCATTCAATATTAGTACTGATAAAAACATAGTCTTAGACCAACTATCCCAGGGATATAATATAAGAAATATATTTATATGGTCTTACTAATAAAATGTTACCCATTCGCTTGCATTGGATTAGTAATTATTGTAATAACCTGTCTTGTTTTTATGATTGACGTTTCATGTGAGCAAGAGCAGGACACAGCTATGGTAGAAAATGGTTGAAATTTATCCATTGTTTAACTTTTTATTAGTAAGGCCGATAATTCATATACTTTAAGTAGTTATATTTAGCCTATAATTACTTCACCACACTTAGGCGACCTATTCTGAAGTTATAATTTTCTGTCTGTTTGAAACAGACTGTACATTTCAGATCATTATATAATATGCCAGCTAATTAATTATTACAATATATGACATGACCATAAGATAGTTAGTCTGTTGATATTAATTTTTTAATATCATAAAGGATGAGATACCAAGCAGGCTGCTTACTTGTTCTGGGTAGCATTTGTTTCTGCAATTGAGTGTTGATGTTAGTTCAAATCTTCAAAGTTCAAATATGTTACCACAAAAACCCAAAAAATTTGATAAAAACAAAATAATTAATTTTCATGTTCAACACAAATCATAAATACATGTTCTTTTTCCTTCCCAAACAAACAAAAGAATTCTCACAAATTATAAGTTGTCTTTTAAATTAATAAAAACTTTTTTTTATACTTTTTTTTTAAATCGGGAAGCAATTATATCCTATTTTAGGAAATCAAAAAGACCATGTATCAAACAGCATGTAAATTAATTTAAAGCAATTATATAATTACCTTCCTCAACATTTTCCGAATTCTTTGTTATGAAATCACGTAGCTCTGCATATGCCTTGTCCAAGCTGTCATTCAGAATCACAATATGAAAATTGCCTGGCTCTTGACCTGTAATGTTCATATATTTCACTTAGACCTTATGAATAATCTATAATATAAAATAGAATTGCAAAATGTGTTGGTAAGCGCATAACTTGAGAACGGCTGAACTGATTTAGATTTATATTTCCTTTTCAAATATTATTGTTGTTTTTAAATTATTAAGTAACTATTTATATGTAAGTAATAAGTATGTTAATTATTTTGTATTTATGTAAGATTGTATAATATTTTATCCTACTTTTGTGTTTAGCATGACCCCTCATGACCCTGTAACCTTTTGCCCATTCAGTATTTTTATATCAGTCCTTTTTTTTTTCGTTTCAACTATTGTAAAAGTGATTATTACAATGTTTTGTCTTATTAACATAATATGTATGTGTGAGTTGATAATTTAAATGCTGTTATCTATTTTGTTAGGTAAATTATTAATAGCTTCTATCGCGGGCCTTGAGCGCGGGGACAGAATCGAGAAATTCCGTAACGAAAAAACCTCACGCTCCCCACTCCGACGGGCTCGGAGGTGTGGCTTGAAGGCATGCTATGCAATTGCTTTACCGCGGTAGTCCCCGAGTGCCACACGTCTTTTTGATCTATTTTTATTCAGTTTAATGTTCAAAAATTTTTTATTAACACATATGGAGAGCAAGTAAAAATAGTGTGTCAAAATAGTATACATATAAATGTAATTATGAAGTTATTCCCATTTAAAAATATTTTTTCACAATTTTGATCATGTTTATATTCTACAGAACTTTCCTTAACAAAATTGCAGTATAAGGACACCATACCTAAATCAGTATTACTAAAAAAATAAACTTAAAGATTTTTTATTTGTTTGTTTTACTAAGCCAGCTCTTAAACTACTGGTCCAATATTGAATTTCTCTCGATAGTAGAAATAATTTACAATACTTGGCTGTAAGTTTTTTTTTTAGTTTTATTTCAGGCTGGATTGATTGTGAAGTACCTAGTAATTAATAAATACAAGTATAGTACACAAACCATACCGTATTTGATCTCATGGCGTGCTGTTTCTAATCTCTTCTGTAAAGCCTCCTCTTGTTCAGTGTTACGGTTGCGCAGGCGTCTCTCGAGCTCTTCTATAGATGGTGGCATCACAAACACAAGCAGAGGATCCAAGTCAGTACGCTTGATTTGTTTGACCCCTTCTATTTCAATATCCAGCACACAGATTCTACCAGACAGACGAACATCATCCACTGCCTTTTTACTGTAAATTAGAAATGAATATTTTAGAAATACAAAATGTTTGTATGAAAATTGTTTCAGAATTTTCTTATACTAATCTTGTAGTACAATTACTCATACATTTTGTTTATAAATACTAATTAAGTTTATAAGATAACTAAAAAAAATTAATATAGTATTCACTTACACGTCATAGGCATTTAAAGTAAATGTATTAAAAAAACATTCAAAATATGTATTCTCAACTATAGAGATAAATTTTCATGAATATATCATTACTGATAAATGTATATCCAATTTTTTTAATTCAGAAATACATGAATATAGAACATGCTCTAATAAAAAGTATGAAAACAAAAATAACTTGACTCATCCTGTAAACAGATTTTTGTTATTTTATGAATATTGGTAAGGTCAAGTCTTGTAATTGCAACTATCTGGTTAATACAACTATCTTAAATAACGCCTTCTAGGATTGCTGTTCTGCACAACAAGAGGCGTGATATTGTTCTGCTAGTAAAAATATTAATAAAAAAATATATATGGCGCTCATCGGTCAAGAATTGTGTGAGTGACAGGGCTTTTTGTCATTCCACCATTTTGTTATTGCCAGCGCTGAATGCACGCGGTGCGTAATTTGATCAAAAATACTGTTTTTTGTGGTTTTTCGCGGGTTTTTTTACAAGGAGTGTATTAATCAACCACGGTAAGTCGTTTTGTACGTCCTTGTTTTATTCTACGATGCTTCTACTCCGAATTTTCTGTGTAGTTACATTTACCAGGCCAAATATGAAAAGTCTTATTAATGCAACTATTTTTTTATTTTTAGGTTAGTTGCAATTATCTGACAGTTTTTGTATGAAGTATGAAAATGTTAGTGATGTGACAGTGGACATAAATATGTCGATACCTCAGAGGAATAAACCTAGGTTTATTGCTCTGAGGTCGATACAACCCAATGATATTAAACTTAAATTATAAAACGCCTGATTGCTATTTTTCGATGATTGTTACTCAGTGACTTATTGATATAAGTATTTCCATTATAGAAAAAGAAGATGTGATCTCACGATTACCCGATGCTGTGATAAATGAAGAAGACATGGTAATCTTTCCTTATAAGGTAGAGATATTTGAATGTAAGTAAACAAGTACTTGGAGTTCTTCTGTCGGGAAATTTGATTAGGTATTCTGATTGAGATTTAATTATTCTAATTAATTAAAATGAAGCTAGGTAAAATAGTAAAGAGTTCAAAGGAAGAGTAAAATAAGACTGTTTGATAACTAAAAGGCTTTTAGTGTGTTTCAAATAAAGTTAAAAAATAGTGTAGAATTTAGAAATAAGAGTAAAAACAGACTTTTTCATTACTAAATAATTGTTAAGTACCTACTGTGTTTAAAATGTTTCGTTAATTTAAATAAATTAAGAATTTGTTATGTGATTAGATATATTCTAATTAAAATATATATAAAACAGTATATCCCTGAGTTTTAATTCTGCTACCATGGCAGTCGATAAAATTACGATAAGGTTCCCATCACTATTTTTGAGAAAATAGTTGCAATATCCCGCCCCACAGCTAAAAAGTATTTTTTTGCGAAATTGGTCTTTATTTCAAGAGCCTAGATATCATAATCCTATGAATATTTTTCAAAGCTTGTTATTAAAATACACGCGCAGAAAACACACATAGAAAAATAAGTAAAACAAGCAATTAGTTGCAATTACCCGCCAGGACGGGTAATTGCAACTATTGCTGTCTTTTTAAGAACTTTTGGAAATACTTTTTTATTCTTCACAGTTTTTCGTGATTATGACGGTGAAATAATATCCGCATTAAATTTACTTATTCACAAATTTTTAAGAAATATTTTTTTCCGTATATTTATAGAATTATGTTGAGATGAAGTAATGACTCCAATATTTTTAGTTGCAATTACAAAACTCCACCTTATGTACCATAAAACTTCTTTGTTTGCTACAGTAAACAACGAGTTCATAAGCCAGCATGATTATTGGCAATCTGCCAATACTTGTAAACAAGAAGCACATGGTTAAAATAAGTATATGGCAAAAATTACCTTGTCCCATACATGTTCCCACTGAATACAGCTGTTTCTATAAATTCCCCCTTCTCAACTGCAGCAAGCATGTGATCTCTTGTTGTGAAGTGGTAATGAACTCCATCTGATTCACCCGGTCGTGGTCCTCTCGTCGTATGCGACACGCTAAAACCAAACTTGTCCGGGAATTCTTTTAGCAATCGCTTCAATAAAGTGCTCTTGCCGGATCCCGAAGGACCGCAAAGAACTAAAGGTCGAGGTCCTTTTTGCACCATTTTGTTCAGAACTACAAAACATTTCAGTATTAATTAAATTAAAAACGCCGCAAATTAGGTTATGAATTATAAAAACATTATAGCTGTTATGATCTCACATTTAAAAAAATTCGTGATAAAAATTTTTGCAAGATTACAAAGTTTTATTTTAAATAAATTGCTGTTACAGTTGTTCTTTTCAATTTCAATAAGACCGTGAAAACACTGGGTGAAAAATCAATATTCCCGTTATGTATCAAGGAACCGTCAACACAGAACACGGCACTAATACTATCTGGAACGTCAGTCGTCAAATTACGCATGTCGTGATGACTGATGTCGGATTGTTTGACAACTGACGTCTGACATTTCAAATTTCTACTAAGTAATTAAGTCTATGGCCGCCTTTCTATCTGCAAGTAAACTTCCGCAAGAAATGTCCGACAGTCTGTCTGACAGCATCTTGCAAGTCTACCTACCTCTACCTACTTGCAGGTGGAAACGCGGAATTAGACTTGCAAGCTTAGAGTATATATACTATCTATAGAGTGCGAACAACGAAGTGGGAACAGTAGGCACAGGTGGGAACAACACGACGTTCCCGCCGCGAGCGCTCGTAGTCGTGGTTGAGTGCTATCGAAGTGCGTTTCTCTAGGGATTTTTTTCATATTTACGAACAAACATGTGCAGTTTGATCTTGCAAGAACGATACTAGAAAAAAATGTGTGCGTGTACTAGAGTACACACGTAAGAAGTGAAACTTCGTTATGACCTTATTTTTAAAAAAATAATTTACAATATTCAATATTATAATATAATTTATAATTATATTTTCTTTTTTCCTAAAGCCTTATTTTTTGCTCACCCACCTCCTTTTAAGGTCGCTTTACATAATATTACATACGGTGGCCTGGAAGAGATCGCTTCCTAGCGATAAGGCCACCGTTTGTACACATTATTTTCCTATTATCTGTACTTTATGTGTCTCTGTTTCTTTTGTATAATAATTAAATTAAATTAAATATTACAGAAATACGTTAGTCTAACACGCTCGTCGCTTCGCTCCTCGCTACCTATTTAAATATTTACACCGGCCGCTGCTGCAACTCGCTCGCTTCGCTCGCTCGGCTCGTGCGGTACTTCAAAAGTTAACCTAAGATGCTCGTCGCTTCGCTCCTCACTACCTATTTAAATATTTACACCGGCCGCTGCTGCAACTCACTCGCTTCGCTCGCTTGGCTCGTGCGGTAGTTCAAAAGTTAACCTAAGATGCTCGTCGCTTCGCTCCTCGCTACCTATTTAAATATTTACACCGGCCGCTGTTGCAACTCGCTCGCTTCGCTCGCTCGGCTCGTACGGTAGTTGAAAAGTTAACCTAAGATGCTCGTCGCTTCGCTCCTCACTACCTATTTAAATATTTACACCGGCCGCTGCTGCAACTCGCTCGCTTCGCTCGCTCGGCTCGTGCGGTAGTTCAAAAGTTAACCTAAGATTACTAAGAAGATAATTATTAAGAAGTTAACCTATTTGAATATTTACGCCGGCCACTGCCGCGACTTTCTATGCGCATTATTACTTTTGGAGTACTGTACATATATGTATATTGTATATACAGTAGAACCTCTATAAGTCGAATACTAATTTTCGAGTTTTCAATTAAGCAAACATGTGTTTACGTGAGTCATAGATTTATTATCGTATACTCCTAAAATGTTTTCTAAGAAACAATAGTGTACCTACATTGTCGGCACGTTCTTAAGGTCGGTAACTTATTTTTGTTCGAACAATAGAGGTAATAAATTCCTAATGATCGAGTTGTAAAGGTTGTAAAATAAAAAAAAAGATGGCGCGTAACGCAAAAAGACGTTACACAAAATTTTTGTCTAACCCCGATAAAGAAGTTTCACTTCAAAAACACAAAATTGAAATCCAGTATCACATTTCATCGGTAAATCGATTGTTATATTTATTTTAATGAAAATAAATCTAGCATCGCAGGGGTGAAGGGGAAGTGGGAGGCGGACATGCGCAGGCTCGCTCGCGCATCCTTCGCGCACCTCACTGCTGCCACGTGATCGTAGTGATTTGACTTGACCAACGCTGTATTCGATAGTTAACAAGAAGAACTACCTTAACTTTAAAATTAAAACTCTTTTATAAATGTATTAAAAATAATTTTGTGGTAAGTATGTTTTGTATCATACACTTTCTAATAATTTATTATGAATACGAATGTATTATAGTGTAAACGTAAAGTATGTAATGTTACGATATTATATTTTAACCGCTAAATTGATTTTTGAAGATTTTGGTAGGTATAGAATTGATAAAATTGAATAAAAAATTATTAAAATTGTTTATTATTTCATTTTAAATTATTAATTATTTCGTATTTTTTATATAACATTTTTTAAATACTATTATTATTTGATTTATTATTAAAAAAATAGTACTAAACCCGATCTTTTATTTTATTAACTTTAAAATTTAAGAAGTCCACACGTTTTTCAAATATTCCAATTAAACATTTTCTTTTAAACTACTTATAATTAAATACTAAGACATATTTAAACGAAATAAACACACCTTATTCACTCGGCAAACAAATTTAATATTACATAATTATTTATACTTTATTCATACATTTCTCCTTTAATAACAATATTGAACATAAAATTTACATATGAATTATGATACATTATTTACATAACTCAACACGCAATTGATATCTACCCATCCCTATTGGTCACACATACATCTATATTATAGTATGTATAGCTCATCTGCCTACGATGCGCACTAAGCAATTTGTGCAATACACGCGCTCTATACTATTGTAATTTAAACTCTAAGCTTGCAAGCTACTGTCAGACAGACTGTCGGACACAAGGTCGGACATTTCTTGCGGAAGTTTTCTTGCAGATGGACAGGTGGCCATAGATAGGAAAAATCCACAGATCTAGTAGGTTCTGAAAATCTAGAGTCTAGACTCTAGACTCTAGTGGTCTAGACCAGAAAATAATAAACTCAAAAACTCATACGTTTCATAATATACGGTACTGACTAATTCTTACTTTTTTTAAATCCAAGGATAGTTTAAAAATAATTTACATAAAGTACATAATATTATGAAAGTATATTTCAGATATATTTGAATGCTTCTAATGTGCATAAACACAGTGCATAAATTTCAATTAAAAAAATATGGAATATAAATTATAAAAATTATGCAACTTATACGTTATCTGTGCAGAGGCGTTTTATATACTGTATTGCTCAGCTGATATTGTCTATGGTACAAATCGTTTAGAAACTATTTATTACATTTATTTTATTGATCGGAGAAATTAATAAATAAGACGTATGTTTAATTAATGCATTTAATTAACATATTAAATTCAACATATACTAAGTAGCAACAGTACATTATTAGTTTGAAAATTATATATGGGAAGAAAATTGACTTCCGGCAGTTAATAATTGACCAATCACGAGAGGTATCGTTTGTATTGTCCGAAATCCATCCGTTATTTTCAATCAGTTCAAGCAAGCACTTACAACTCCACAAGTTCAACAACTGCAGCTAATCGAAGAATCGGAGTGGATAGACTTTCTAAATGTTTTTTGTAGTTTTTTAATATACAAAAACAGATGTTTATATCTATCATAGTATAAACTATTCTGAATTATTGGACGATATCATCTTTAATTTGCAGAGATGGAAATTCATAGCAGAAGGAATCGCGTGGTAAGTTTTTTCTTTACTACTTCCCGCCTTGGTCATCTGTTAATTTAATCTTTGTTTCGTTCCATTCAGAGCATTATTAAAAATTTTTCTATACAAATTCTGCAGATACAAGAGCAAGAAAATAAATATGGCGTCAAAGGAAAAATAAATGCGATTCCTAAAGCCCAGGGTACGACGGTTAGAGGGGCTTTAGGCGAACTAGCAACCAATATTCAAGCTCAACGCGATGTATGTGTTGGAAAAGTTTCGTTTTCTGCGGCTGAATTCGAGAAAAAATCGCTGAAATGTAATACTAAGAGGTAGGTACCTGTTTAAAAGTGGGTAGACTTCGAATGACGTTGTATTGAATCTAACAGTTTTTTTTCGTGTGCTGATGGTATTGTACAAAGAGTTTTATGCTTGTCAATAGGTAATAGCTGGTAGATATATAAATAAGAGCTTTGTATTATTTTATTGCAATGGTATACAGCTAATCATGGTATTTTTACGGGTTTACAGTAATTACAGCCACGTACAGTCTAAAATTGACACGGGACTTGCCTGTAAGAACATCATTCAGCCATCATCAAGACCGCCACTGAGACGTGAGGAAAGCACTGGAGGCCTAGCTACACGAGCTGCTCTACAGACAAAGGTTTGTTCAGTTTTTATAACCTGCTGTTGTGAGGGCTGTTTATTCAGTTTTTGTTGTCCAATGTTTTTAAGTAAAAAAACTTATTACTAAACAATGTATATATTTATAACAAGCTGCGCTCCGTAGTTACACCCTCGTGGCTTCGCTCCTGTTGGTCTTAGTGTGATGATATTTAGATTATAGCCTTCCTTGATAAATGGGCTATCTAACAGCGAAATAATTTTGAAAATCGGACCAGTAGTTCCAGAAATTAGCATGTTCAAACAAACTTCAGCTTTATAATATTTAAAGATTAATCAGTAATATTCTTCAAGAATATTAAAATAACATGCCTTTATTTTTATACAAGGAATACTATGATTTTAACAATGGTAGCTTCATCTGTGTGTTCAATGTAATCAACTGCCTTAGTCCATTTTGCCTTATTTAAATAGACAGATTTAATTCAGTCTTTGTACATTTATCAAGGATTGGTGACAAAAAAATAACATCAGTTATTGGGTGTTATTTAGATTTTTTAAAAAGTACATACTTACCTATAATTTATTTCATAGTAATAATTTAGGTGCTTTGGTGAATTATCATAAATATAAAAATGAATCGCAAAATGTGTTGGTAAGCGCATAACTCGAGAACGGCTGAACCGATTTCGATAATTCTTTTTTTATTATATTCCTTGAAGTACGAGGATGGTTCTTATGTAGAGAAAACGTAAATATTATGTACCACGGGCGAAGCCGGGGCGGACCGCTAGTTCTTAATAAATCTAATAAACAAACCCAAATGTAAAATCAATTGTTATTCCTGTCCAGTAGCTTTTAAGTGAAAGTATAACAATCATCTATACTTACTAGCTTTTGCATTCATTGTGTTATATTATGTAGTCATAACATTTATTTTTCTCTAGGCTGCAGCAAAACTTGCATTAAAGAAGCCGAATGAAACCAAGGAGCCCAATTTTGTAGTCTCGAATGATAAGAAATTAAATAAAGAGGTGAAAAAGACCAAGCTTAAAGTTATCAAGGAAATACCAAAAGAGCATAATTTGAAACCAATTTTAAAAGATTCTACTAAGTCACTAGGCAAGCTGAAATTAACTGAAAGCTCTGATACTAAAGATAGCAAGACAACTGAATTATATATAGATTCCTTGGTGAAGTCTCCGCCACCATTACCTGATGATATTGAAGATATTGATGCTGGCGACAACAACCCGCTACTCGTTTCAGTATACATTAAGGACATTTATAGATATTTAACTGAACTGGAATGCAAGTATCCTGTTGAAGAGAATCACTTGAAAAATCAGGTCAGTTTTATTCTGAAGAAATTTGAAATAAGTTTTTGCTTTTTGAAAAACTTATTAGTCAAATTGTGTTGAGATGTTTCCGTTTGCTTCTTTTTTTTTAAAAGCTCAAAGGTTCAAAATATATTTAATTATCATTTCCAAATATTAAATTATAATAGTGTTATGATAATATAATTACTTTTGTTTACAGAATGTGATCACAGGTAATATGAGGGCTACTCTGATCGATTGGTTGGTAGAACTTCAGTGCCAGTTCACATTGATCCTTGAGACTTTCCATCTAACTGTTGGAATTATTGACCATTATTTACAGGTAAATATATACGGCCGCGGCTTCGTCCGCTTTGTCTAAAACCTAATAGATTATATACTAAAACCTTCCTCTTGAATCACTATCTATTAAAAAAAACCGCATCAAAATCCGTTGCGTAGTTTTAAAGATGATTACAAAGGGATATACGGACAGAGAAAGCGACTTTGTTTTATGTTACTGTTTGTTTTGAACTGAAAATTTCTTGATTAACAGTCAAAAGCTCAAATACATTTTTACAAAGTAATAATGCTGCAAATGCAATATCCTTCTTAACTTATACCACCACTGCATGTAGGAATTTTAATGTGTTATTGAAGTGAAACTTCTTTATCGGGGTTGGACAAAAATTTAGTGTAACATTTTTGCGTTACGCCGTACGCGTGACATTTTTGCGTTACGCCATACTCGTGACATTTTTAAGGTCATAAAGAAGTTTCACTTCTTACGTGTGTACTCTAGTACACGCATACATTTTTCTTCAATAACAACATAATTGTTGCAGGTTGTGCCTAATGTGCCCAAAGAGAAATTGCAACTTATTGGTGTGACAGCGATGTTTATAGCAAGCAAGTATGAAGAGATCTACGCCCCCGATGTCAACGATTTTGTGTTTGTAACAGACTATACTTATAGCAAGAGTGACATTCTCAGATGTGAAAGGGAGATACTGCAGAAATTAGGATTCTGTCTTGCTTGGCCGATCCCTCTTAACTTTTTGAGAAGGTAAGTTGTGATGAAAAAATGTTGTGTGGTTTTATGAAACCACGGTAAAAGTGAAACTGTTCGAACGGTTCCGAACACTGCTTTATACGTACTCGGCAGCCGACCGTCACGCGACATGCGCTACAGACCAAAAAGTTTGAGACGATGTAATAAAAGTTTCACTTTAAAAACAAGATGTAATCCATACTAATATTATAAATGCGAAAGTAATCTGTCTGTCTGTTACTCAATCACGCCTTAACTACTGAACCAATTTGCATGAAATTTGGTATAGAGATATTTTGATACCCGAGAAAGGATAGGTTTTATCCCGGAAATCCCACGGGAACGGGAACTATGCGGGTTTTTCTTTGACTGCGCGGGCGAAGCCGCGGGTGGAAAGTTAGTTATTTGTATAATGGATTCAAATATTATTTTCTTAATTTATTTAGATCTAAAGAATAAAAATTAGGTTTATTTATTGGTGTTTTGCTTTTAGGTTTGTTAAAGTAGCTCATGGTACATCTAAGAATCATCATTTGGCGAAATATTTCGTGGACCTCTGCTTAGTGGACTATTCCATGGCGCATTATAGACCTTCAGAATTATCTGCAGCTGCTATCTGTTTGTCCTTATACATTCTCTCCAATGAGAGGCTTGAAGACGTATGGACCCCCACATTATCATACTATTCAGGATACACATTAGATCACATTGAACCAATTATTAGGAAAATAGCTAAAATAGTAACAAATACAGAAAGATCGAAATTTAAAGCAGTTTTCACTAAATATATGGACATAACATTGGCAAAAGTATCCTGTCTTCCACAGCTAAAAAGTGAGACTATGTATAAACTTGCTGAAAGAGCGTAGTTATTGCCTCAACTAGATTAATTAGTGACCTAGAATTAATATGTATTATTAATTTTTATAAGTGTGTTGTATAAATATTGACTGAGTTTTTGGATAAGGTTTTTAGGTACCTGCTTGTATGTTTGTTAGGGTGTATTTTTAATTTTAGAAACAATTGTATGGTCGCGATGTTTTAAACCTATTTATTTATATTGCTTATACCAAATGCAACTTAACAATGTAGGCACTTGTCTAAATTTTGAACAAAACTAGGAAAGATGTAGTTGCAAGTAACCTGATTTTTTTGACATTGTAATTGCAAGTATTGATTTTTTGACAATATTATATAATGGAGGTTTAATAAAATCTCAATTTTATTGAAGTCTTCATTGATGTTTTTCTTTTTCTATCTGTCTTCTGGTTGATTTCTTTTATATATTTTAATGTGAATGTACTCGAGTGGCGTCGACTTTACTGTTGTTATTAATTTTAAATATCGGTTATCTATCTAGTGTAATTTACGTCAATTAAATATGAATGCTCTTTGGAACTCGAAAGATTAATAATAATCTTGTTAGTATTTTTAGCAAAGTTGGGTCCAAATCGTAAGATTTACAGCATTTAATTCATAATATTTTTGATTCTGTGACTTGATTTATTTTGACATGTAATGTAATTTGATATACCTGTGATTAGAATAATTATTAAGATTTGTTGAAATAAAGTATCTATATTATAATTAAAATGAATTTTTATTCCTAACAAAGAATTGTTTTATTTTTCTACTGGGTAACTAATGGTATATATATATTATTAACAAATACATGGTATTATGTCTACTACTACACTATAGTTTAGCGTCCCTTGCATATTTTATTTTTTGATTGTGTACATCACAACCTTCAGTTTCTATTGTAAATCTGTGCGTTATATCATAATCATGTGAACATTGAATTAGCTTCACTTCAACTCTGCTTGATCTTGAGAAACTTTAATAAGAGTTATAAATTTCATAGTTACGATTCCTGTGAGCTATGAGCTAAAATATAATAAACAGTATACACCATAGGCATCTTGGAAGGGATCATTGTACGCGATCCCACTTTGTCGTGACGACAGATAATCGTGTAGTTGGAAGTGGCTTATAATATTATGTATTATTTTAATGGAGGTGCTCACGTCATATAGAACGATACGATTTATTGTCCTCTACGACATTTTTTGCATTAGGCCCTGCGCAGACGACAGACTATCCGTGACGCACTTTTTAGTCTGTGAAAATAGAACCTATGAAATTATATGCAGTAACGCACACGACGCGCAAAAAGTCCGGCGCACAAAAAATCCGTGTAATTCGGGCAGACCGCACCGCGCCGCTCCGCACAAAAGTGTGTGAAAAGAATAGAACGTTTGCTTCAACGCGCGCTAACGCAGACGGCGCACACTTTACACGATTTCCATAGCGTCTACGTCCCTACAGCTCTGCCGACAAAATGATCGAAGATGTGCGTCGTGTGCGTTGAGTCTGTGAAAAATCCGCGACCGACTTTTTGCGCGCCATGCAGACTTTTTGTGCGCCGCAGACTCGATTGCACAAAAAGTGTGCCGTCTGCGCAGGGCCTTAACCACACACGATTGTCGTCGCGATCTAATAGGAACACCTAGATACGATAGAATTTTCTATACGATAAAGAATTCTCACGACGGTCGAGTAGTCCACAAACAATCGTTATAATGGGAACAGCACTCAGCAGCTCGAGCCTCGAGACGACAGTCGTCCAACGATAAATTAATCGCTACGACAATGAGAATGTGCCTTAATTAGAGCACTACAAGGTATGAGAAATTCAAAGAGTATATATATTACTAGCGGTCCGCCCCGGCTTCGCCCGTGGTACATATGAAAAATAGATGTTGGCCGATTCTCAGACTTACCCGATATGCACAGAAAATTTCATGAGAATCGGTCCACCCGTTTCGGAGGAGTATGCAGACTAACATTGTGACACGAGAATTTTATATATAAGATCTATCTATATTAATTAAATTATAATAATTATCGGTAGGTATGATTTTCATTTAAATAGCATATTTGTACAATAATTTGTTGGATTAACTGATGACCATTCAATGGAAACGAAGAATAAGTGCGTTTTAAAGGAAATGTGCGACATGATCATAATTTTACGACAGTTTACAATATCCAGATTAAACGGGTTTTTAACAATCTTGTGTGATGAGATTGTGTGTTCGAGAGAAATCTCTCTCCACATCAAGATGAAAATCATTATGAATAGATCGTAAAAAAAATGAATCATTTTCCCGTCTAATTTGCACATGCTCAAGATGTTTTAAATAATTGAAATAGTTATTGAATAATGTATAGTAAATTTTTTATATCCCAATTATAATTAATAATTATCCCAATTATAAGCAAATATCTTATTAGTATTAGACAAAATCAGCATTTAACTAGTTATATTTTGAAATATACTTCAGTACCTAAATAAAGTTCAGTATATAATATTATTGTATGTTATAAAGTATGTTATGTTATGTAAAGAGCATATTTTTATTTATTTCTTTATGTCAGGCAGCATTGCCCTATGTTGTTAGTAGTACTTAATTCTAATGTTAGTAAAACTACATATACTTATTTTTAGATTTTAGAGTTAGGTACAAGCCATTTTTTGTTGATAAAATTATGTACATTATTGAGAACTTTTATCTTTTTGAATATTTTTTTATTATATCCGTAAACAAAACTCGTATAGGTATTATTTTATTTAAAGTTGGCGGTTAGCCGAATACTATTTCTTTTTACTTTTTACTCCCGGCTCTTGTGAATCGAAAACAATTGAAACCACAAATCTTTTTATTTCCATTATCAACGGCTCAGTTTAACATCATTTTTATAAGGTTTAAGACCGATATTAAAGATAATATAATGTACCTAGTTATAAAGATTATTAATAAACAGTAATTTAAAAATATCTATAAAATATACCCATGCTTTTGAAACAATCTTGCAACTGTGTCACGTATCTCGAAATATATAGATACCTAAGTAAGACGAATGGACTAATTCACAAGATTCTAAAGGAGACGAGACAGTACAGCAATCAGCATTACTGTCTCATGAGAAGGCTGACCTAAAAAATGTATTGTAAAGTTTATGTGGGATTGCATGCAGTAGGCGTCAAGCGTAGGAGGTTGGAGAATTTTTGCAACAACGGTTTGGCTTCACAATGTATGCACGTAGTTGTAATTCGGAAACTGGGAGACTTGTCTCGTAAATATTTTGTAGATGCAATTTACGGCAATGGCAATCCTCTTAACGGAATTGTCGGGCAGTTAGTATGGCTCGGATGTTTATATAATTTTAGCAGTGTATAAGCCGTATTTTGTGGGGATTATAATATTTGGATGCACAAGTATTAACAAAATCCTTAACGGTTTAGTGTTTGTTCGTATAGTTTGAATCTTTTAATATAGGTATAAGATCACAGATAAAAGTTCTACGAAATAATTAATAAATATAATACTTATTGTCAGAGGCGGCTCGTGACAAAATTTTATGGGTGTTCACTTGAAATAAAACACTGAAAATACGTGGTGTAAAGCAGTACATTTATCAAAAAAATTACTTATAAAGGAAATACATACGTCTTTCTTTTTGGTGTGCAAAAATATCTACTTATAACTAAAGCGACATGACATTCGTAAATGTCTGTTGTTGCTTTCATCACAACCATACAACCACGGTGTTTTCACATAATATTGTTCGGATTTAAACACACGCGTATATGTTTTCGTTTTTGTCGTACATTTTTGCGTAAGGTCAAGGTCAGGCCGTGGCAGTCCCTGCTTTCAATTCAAGCCGAATTTGTAACGTTTTAACACACTTTTTAATGAACGCCACATTATAATTGTTCATTTTCACACTCACAAGTAATACTGATAACTACAGACTATTTCAACACGTATCTTATGATTTTAATTAGAAAATTCCCGAATTTGCATTCGCGCGCGTGCATTGAAGTTGACTCGAGAGTCGAGTGTTTGTTTATAATATAGAGAGTGGCAATGTCGCGCGCGGCGGTAAAAACGAACCGGCAACGTTTGCGGGAGCGGCGCACCGAATTTTGCTATCTTTCCATAGAAAATCTTCTGTTTCACGCGCGCAGGGCACTGGCAAACCATCTCTTTCACTCCTATTGGATTTCGTATTAGGAAATGTACTAAATATTTTTTCATTGGAGCGCAATCGTGAGCGCTCCCCTTCGCGCGTTACTGTATAAATACAGTATTATTCAAGTGTATGGAAATTGGAATGATGGAATGATGGATATATTCATTGGTATTGACAGTAGATTTTTACGATTACGATTGATTTTAAATAGTAATAATTAATATTAATAATGAAATTAAGGAGTATGATTTTATTATAATTATTTATGGGAGTTCACTGCACCAGCGCTCCTTAGGGCGAGCCGCCTCTGCTTATTGTTGGTCAAATTAATTACGTTGTGTAAATTTATACCTACTCCACAAACTTTCCTGACCTCTGCGCTGCTCACTCCGCAGCCAGCTTAAATTTCAAGATGTTAGTTTTGTCTGGCAACAAAATGTTCCATATTATTGTCGTGTTATACTTTTCTACTTAACGTCGAGAGTCGCAAGTGTCTCCAAGTAACATTGCTTCCGTTGTTTCCCAAACTTTTAACGAGTTTGTCGGACACGAGTGGAGGGCCGAAGTGCGACTACCGACGGATCCTACTGCACATAACACATGTTACACATAAACAATCTTAGAAATATAAAACCGACATAACTTTGCTCCTACGTAGAAGATATTACTGATTTCGCTTCCTAATTTTAAGTTTCGTATTGTACGTCTTGATTACAGAAGACATTTAATATTGTACAGCGCACAACTTTTATCAACAGACAGCGCTGAAATGTAATTTTATCGTGCTTTATTAAGTATTCAACGAAATAACTTTACCGAAAGGACTAATGTTTCTGTTACCTGTACAAATTTATACAAGTTGAAAATGTAATTCATTTTTATAATGAGCGGGACCCATTTGTTATTTTTTAGTTAGCGCCGAGATTGCGCATTCACAGAAATTTTATTGCCTCAACACTTTAAGTCACAGTCTAATAGCTACTTGTTCGTAGTTCTCGATTTAAATTATTAACTATCTAGTTATTCATACCTTTTTTTGCAAATTTAATATCTGTTATTTTTATTTAATTTGTAGATCTGTGTTATTAAAGCTTGTAGGCAGCGCAGCCAGTCTGGCTGCGCTGTCTTCTTTAGGCATTCCGCATGAAATGTACGACAACTTATCTAGAACTACCATTGGAACTAGGTACCACAATGAGCAAAGTTGCATCCTCTCCCCCATTGTAATTGATTACGATAAGTAAGTGTTAAGTCGTAAAATAAACAATTACAATTTTTTTATATAAATAATTTATGAAATACCGGTTTTTAATAGTACATCTCTGTGAATTCATTCGACGTGTTATTACTCGCGGTTGGTTAGTAACTTGTACTGAGTACATGAGCGATCAACAATCCTGGCTGGACCGCCACGGGTAGCACTTAAAAGTGCCGTTAAAAGGGGCATGGCTTCAAAAGCATCGTATAAATAACGCAGGCTCCGGCGTTTACCGTTGTGACGATATTTTACGATTACCTTTCATTTCCTCTTCCTGCTTCGTGAACAATATAATTTTATTGCAATATTTTTATCAGTACCAATTTGTATTTAAATCTTTGCTATGATTGCTGATGGTCTTTTTTCTGATCTGAATTAAAAAGGAAGCTTATAAAAATAAAAATGCACGAATTTCGTAATTATTTTCAAATTGTGTGAGCTACTTAATAGTTATGCTAGGTAGGTATTGTATTTTCATTCTCACAACTTCTATTGGATTCACAATTATTGGAAACTAAGCGACCGTGGTTTTCTTCTCTTTTGTAGTCTATTGTAGCACTTCCCGAACGAGCTTCGTTACGGGCGGCTTATAATATTTGCTGCCATGATTTCCAACCGTTGGATTAAATATTTTAAGTAATGAATTACTATCAATTCTCAGTTAAGTATGAACTCTCTAATAAATAGTCAACAATATATGATTGATAAATGTCATCATTCAAAATAGGGTTTTACGTTAAACGAAGCCACATTCCATTCTCTTGTACTAAGAGCTCTATAACTAAACGTATAAAGATGAAGCATTAAAATCAAAGTGTACCAAGTTATATCCTGTCACAGTGAAGTATTATATAAATGAGCAATAAGAGCACTAACGCCAAGTTGATGTACGTCGTTGAAGGTTAGACCCTCCAGGCTTCAGGGTGAGAGGGTCCCGTAAAAAGCGCTCAAACGGTGCGAATTATTATTGTCGACGTGCGTCTCGCTTGTTCTAGTGACATGAGCTGCCATTCGACGTCGATGCTATGATGCTAGTCGATTTCAATTTTGAACTATTTGATTTGCATTTTGGTTCCTTTTGGTTCTATGAACGTAACGTTTTCAATGCAGAGAGAGAGACTTAGGTACACAAGTTTTTGCGCTGTGTTTATGTAAACAATAATAATTAATTAATTGGTGTAGCGCAAGTCATTCAAAAGTTTTCATTGATTTAATAATTATCTAGTAGTTAATATATGGATTTAATAACATAAAAAATAATTATCTATTTAATGTAAGCTCTTTATGGTTATAAAAAATAAGCAACACCACCAATTAAAGAATGCCACTTTTAAACATTTAAATGTTTTTTCTACACACATAAATGAGAATCAATTTACAAAAGAGAGATAAATGAATATTATCTTACGCACTTAGCGGCTATAATAGTGTGCTTGACCAACCCATCTCATATCGTAAACAGAGACGAGAGATTTACGACGTGTTATCCATAAATTGTCTTCGTAGGGCTCTTCTGCAAAATTCGCGTCAGCATGGGCCTGGGCAGGGTCGGCTGATTGCTCCATCCATCTGGATCGCCGGGTTAAGGGTCCAGAAATAAAATAACTGCCAATAATCTCCGCCTTGGCTGATATAGATGTTCGAAAACAGCACAATTGATCTAGGTAAATGAAAGCCATTTTCGTGTTTTGTTTATTATTTTAACTCCTTATTTTCACACTTGTAAATATTTGTATTGAATAATTAATAATGTATGTGAGAAATATGGAAATATACAGATTTATATTTTTAAATGTTTTTTTGTACCTAGTTACTGGGCTGTATTACTGGGCCTTGATAATATTAAGTAAAATATGAGTTAGGTACAACAATGCTCACAAATTCAGCACTGTGCTAGAATGTTATAATTTTTTTCTCATTAAACTTTTAAACTGACATAATAATAGCTACAAGTGCGTTTTCTACGCAAAAGACAATGCTAAAAGCTGTGCGCCATGTTTGTCAATGGTATATACAATTTAAAATTATGAGCACTCTTGTGGGTATCCATTAACTGAGAATATTGAAAGCTGAACAAGGAAAGTCGATAGGCTTCCACCATTGCGATAGCTACTTAAATAGCAAGGTTTTAAAAATCGCTTTCAGTTTAATGTCAGCTTTACGTGCGAGTGCATCGACAATGGGCAATTTTATAGCTGCTCCCACGTGCATTGAGCTCTGACGTAGCTATAGTACTATGAATTTGATTGTGAAATAATAGTACCTGTACAGACGGCTCAGTACTGAGTGAACATGGCTTTAGGCGTGCTTGCGTTCAGTCGAGAGAATGAGAATCTAAAAAGAAAAGAAATCTATTCGATGCTATCTTTTCTGTTTGGTTACCGGGTTATTTGTTATTTATGATACTTGGTTAAAAATGTATGTGTTATAGCGAAGAGCTTTTTTTGAAATAAATCATTTCGAAATATTGCATCGAATTTTTTAAGTTGTACATTGTTTGCTATGAAATCTATGACAGCTTAATAAAAGGCAAAATATGTATAAAATATATTACTTTATCAATTTTATTGTTAGATACGAGAGCTCTGCGGGACGTCTACGACGCTTGCTGAATCCGTTCCGTTTCCGTTAGTGTCCCCTAGTCTTTATTATTATTTCGCTATATCAGTAAAATATTTTATGCGGTGAAAAGTAGTATTGATATTTAATTGTAATTAAATTTAAAAAACCAGTAGCTCTATATTAACTTATGGGGTATTATTTGGTGGAAATAAATATTCAATGCCGTGTAGCTCTTTTATTATTTTAAATAGGATTGAAGATTGAACAGCAAAGTGATTAATTCGTAGTAGACAATTTAACAAATTATCTGTTAAGTAGATATTTCCACAAAAATTTAAAACCTTCTTTACCCCATACATAAATATTTATTAACTCAACAGTTTAACAAAGTGCTATGAATTCTCGTTTATCTTCCACATAACGACTAAAATGGCGCGGATGACGTTGAGGCGCGTGGCTAACTGCCACTTTTTCACTTCTTACTTGGTTGCCCGTTGCATAGTGAAGTGGTTTGAATTTTAATGACAGCTGAAGCAATGGAATAATTAAAAGTTGACCATATGCTATCAATAATAACTATCACATTATCTTATTAAAAAAAAGCCAATTTTTATAAAGGTCAAACAAACGGCACTAAAAATAGACCGTTGGGCTATCAATATTATAGGTATAATATAGGTAACTTATTGAAGGTGTGTTATTGAGTTTGTATTGCTCACATAATTTTTTATATTTCTTAAAAATGTACCTAATTGTATAATTATTTCTTGAAGAAACTTATGAACCTACAAAAAAATATAGCAGTAACTACTCTCTCGGTGTTGGCCCTAAAGGTTCAAAAACATTGTTTTAAAGTTAAGACAGTGATACCATTTGTCTCCAAATTTCTATAAACTATGCTGAAAGTTCTTGTGAAACGAAAAGTACATGTCCTACTGGCTCAACATTAATACTTTTCACGTTGCAAATTAAACTTGCTCTACCGAGCGCACAGTAACGTAAAGCAGTTTATTTTCTAATGAAATGGCGTCTATGCGCTTCTATTTACAGTTTGCAACTAATAATGTACCTACGTTATGGATTCCTTTGTGTGTAGTGACCTTATTTTAGATTTGTTGTTAATGTAAAAATATTTCAACTCTTTGGAGATTCAGTTCGTTTTAAGGTAAGTTTCCGTATATCAGAATTTTGACGCTTATTGTTATCAATTGATAATTGACAAAAATAGAAAATACCTCTAAAGATTTTTAAGTGGTGAGATTCAGCACGAGATATATTTAAATATAAAAATTTGTCTTTTAGACAAGTTCTAATAAAATACATGAGATTTAAATGTTTTTATCGTGTTTTCTACTTTAAAATAAGACGTTATAGTACGAATAGAAATCGGAGGGTTAGTCTATTTAAAAGGAAGTATGTAGGAAGACTGTTTTGCTCAAGTATGAGGTTCGAGGAAATTCGTAGTTGAAGCATTATTCAAACAGTTTGAAACTTTTGTCGCAAATGAAGCGTTACAAAAATAAGAGAAAACTATCTAGAAAATATTATATGCATAGCGTAAAAACTTTAACAGCTACAGTTCAACAACCTTAATTCAGAAATAATTCCTATATATGGGTATACTTTTAACACGCGATTTTAAAGCTAAGATGGAGTAAACATTTTTGAAATTACTCAAATATTAAATTACTACCTATAAGTTGTAACCGAAGTCAAAAACAGACATTAAACTGTATGGGGTTTTACTTAAATTTGATCAGATGTACCTAACTTACAAGTAGGTATTACAATGAGTAGGTATGTACGATGTACCTAAATCTATACTAATATTATAAAGCTGAAGAATTTGTTTGTTTGTTTGAACGCGCTAATCTCAGGAACCGAATTCAGGTCCGATTTGAAAAATTATTTCAGTGTTAGATAGCCCATTTATCGAGGAAAGCTATAGGCTATAATATATCATTAGGTACGCTAAGACCAACAGGAGCGGAGCAATGCGGGTGAAACCACGGAGCACAGCTAGTATTTGATAAATTTTGTGTCTGATTTCTTAATGTTCTCTTTTTAAAGCAACTTTTGCTTCCTTTTTGTAGAATATTCTTTTAATTAATACATAATGCCAAATGTTAATTCTTTAATTAATATTTGGTACATATTAATAAAAGAAAAATAATCTCTAAATATATGTAAGTATCAATATTATTCGTATTTTGTAAATAGCTATATTGTAAATGAGTATTGAAACTTCTAATATGAATATAATAAATAATTAATTGACATCTATGGAAAAGCCAAGTCCCAATGTTTTAGGTTGCCACTCGCCAGTAGGAATCCGTGAGACGGGAATTCCAAATGTCCTCCCAGAAGCCACAGGCAATTTCTTACCCGCTTTTCAGTTTCGTTTTTCTTTGAAAAAACGATAGTACAAAACAGGCAAGACTAACTTTCGGGCAATCAGCAAGCCTAACTTTGGGCAGGGTTAAATCAAAGGGTTCCGGTTTTATGAAGACTTATTTTAGACTTACCTTCAAGTTGAAATTAGATTTAATCTGACTCGAAGCTTTAGGATTGAATTTTGTAAACAAATTCGAATACCTCTACAACTTTCAGGCTTTGTTAAAATGCCAATGGGAACTCGGGATACTGTTGTTTAGAAATTCCGCTAAAATGAATTCGTAAGTACTTACATGAGGTTTGGGTTTTGTGAGTGCGTCGGTTTTGTAAATTGGAAATGCCTATTTAATTGTGAATATTTTTGTAGCATATTTACTCAAGTACGAAACGGTTGATTCCCACGAGAATAAGGCAGGTTTGTATAAATTGAAGGCAATAAAGGAACAATTATTAAATTTTAATCAAATACATTTTGAATTTAATGTCTACATTATTTATAACCTAAATTTAAATGGAGTAGGTAACTAAGATACTATTATGCAAGAGCGAAGATATTTTTTTCATTTATCTAGTTGAACTAGGATATTGATAGATATATAAGTGCACTATGATGTTTTGCAATCCGATACACACAAAACTTTAAGGTTGGAATTATCGGAGTAAATAATAATTTCATCAAAATATAGAAAAGCTTAAACGTCTTTTTATGACAATGGAATTACGACATAAAATGCCATCTTGTTGTTAAAAAAGGTTTTGAAGAACACAATTTTTGTGTTCATAAAAGTATGAAACTATCGTATGCCACTCACGAAAACTGCCATATCGACACAATAGTGCGGGCCGGATGTATGTTTCTCTTTTGTGCGGAGGCTTTTAACACCGAAGCGATCACTAAACCTTCAAAAGGCAATAGTGAAATCAGAAAATTCTTCTCGTTTCTATTTTTGCTTTTTATGTAAAGTTTCGTAGCTGTGGTTGTACATTTTTAAGACTTTATAAATTAAAATAGAAATCATAAGCTTACTCTTATTTAATTGTTACCGTGTTTTTTGGGCATTATGCAAGACAATCAATTGTAAGGCAGTTCAGTATCACCATCCACAGCTAAAAACCTCTGTCTAATATAGGTAATTAGTAAAAAATAGACAAAATAACGGAAACGAACGTAATAATATAAAAATTAAAACGTGATCTAATGATCTAAGTAATTAGTTTATTACACAAATGAGTGGGATGCATTTACTCGCTGAATATTCTACTATTGCAATAAAAAGCTCTCTTAGATATAATGATCGTTAGATGAACAGGCATACAGTATGGGTTCCCATATACAGATATAAAAAAGCTTTACAAACCGGGCACGTAGCAGCTAATTATCCCTTCGAAATCGTCTATCAAGTGTTTTGCTATAAAAGCACATGAATCGCTGGCTTGTATTTATGAGAGGAGGAGGGGTAACGACGTGCTGAATTAAGCCAACATTTTTTCTGAGTGGGTATAAACGTTCTGCTTTCACCCGTATATATTGAAGTGTCGTATATTTTACGATCTATCCCGCTCGAGGGCACTTCCAGGGGGTGAGCATCCACGTCGAGTGGACAAAATTACCTTACTCATGTTTTACAAACTGGATCACTTTGTTTTAAGATTTGCCTTGAGAACATTTATGTGCATGGGTCGTTTTCGCTTTGTAGTACAGGATATTTACATGGGGTAGTAAAAATGAATTCTTTTAATAATTATTTTCCAGATATCAATTTAAACCTTCGTCTAAAAATGTAGTTATTCATAGATGAAGAGATAAGGAGAAATATTTTATTAACACGTATTTATAAAATGTAAGCTCTGTAGAAATATTGTTTTAAATATGTAGTAGATAATAGTTTTTCAAATTGTTTAAAGAAATTAACGTGACTACATGGTCCCATACGGAGTTAAAATTTTAATGAAATTAAATTTAAATTCGGAATTTTTAACAAAAGTTCATTGTGGTCAGTCGGTTGAAAATTGTACACTGTTAATAAATTACACTAGTTCTGCTAATTGTCACACTAACAATACAACGGAATTCACTGAAAACAAATACAATTGCGGCATACTAGCGAATGTTTTATGTTTGTTTATTTTATAGTTAAATGTTTGGGAAACTGTAGACCTTCAAACATGCAAACGATTAATTAGCAAGGTTATTAATGGGGGACATTAGTCAGGGCTGGTCGTGTCAGCGGTTCGAGCTACGAGCCTCCCTCATCTTACAGAATATTAAAATTTCCCTCGCAACCCTGTTGCTTTATCTACATGATTATCGTATGTGAATATGTTTTATTTAATGACACGTGCTTTTCTTAACTGTGATTATTTTAATGAATACCTACCAGATAAGAGTACAGACTTATATATTTAAGCCAGGGCAACGCATGAGGGTTACAATTTTTCTTCATTTATCTGATCATTCAAGTTTATTTTTGACGTGACAACGTCTTATAATTCGATAGAGCCGGCTGCACGCACGAAAAAACATGACTCATGCGGCGTTACCTCTCTCTGAGGCGTTCCATGTAAGGGCGTTTGTCCACTACAAGGAATTTTACGGTCCGGCATTCCGATTTTTTACGGTCCGGTATGGCACGCAATTAATCTTAATACTAGCTTGTGCACTATACGTAATTTTACTGTCCGACATTTTACTTTTCCCTATTCCGGATGGTTTTTTGAGTTTACGAGTCGCTGTAGGTATAATTGTTTTCGAATGCCCACTTGCTTGGATTTTACTCTTTTTATTGCATATGCCAATTGAAAGCAAGCTCTTGTTTTACTTTCTTTTAAATAATAATAATAATAAATAAATATATTTATTTTCAGATAATTATCCATAATTGAATTTTAGCTGGCAATGAGATTTGAGAAGTCGGTATTGTTATTTTATATATACATTGACCAAGCATTGACCTATAATTATTATCTAAGTAAGTGTTGGTAAGTTAAAGTTCAAGTGGGAATAGATTTAGATCCTCGTCACCGATTATAATAAATAAGTGAAACACGCATTTTAAATCTCTTACGGAACTTTACTTTTTATTATAACGAAGTAATATAATATTTCACCTTCTATATTTTTACCTACTCGTTTCTTGTAAAATGCAAAAACAATCATTTATTATACCGCCATACTTCCTTGAACTGTACCGCACTGATCCGAATAAAGACGGACAGGTGCACAAGCAATTCATCGGTTTTTTCATGCCACACCGGACCGTAAAAAATCGGAATGCCGGACAGTAAAATTCCTTGTAGTGCACAAGCGCCCTAAGTCTTGAAATGCAAGCGAGAGCGCGGAACGAGCGACAAAGAAGCACAATCGGACGTTGTCACGTTCAACTATCGTCAGTAAACCGACTTTACAGACAACCAATTTTTTACAATAAAAGGAAATAAAGAACATCGGACAGTTACTTTATACATATTATGATATATCACCAGAAATTCTATAATAACTATGATTTTATGGAACTATCCCGCTAACTGATAATAATTTTCGAATAGAAAAGAAAGAAAGAATGTTATGTTTATCCCAGCATCTATAAGCATTAAGTAACTGACTGTGATGAAAATATTTGATGCTATAAGAGTTAATTAACCATCGATGGTCGAAGCGTGTACAGGCTAGCGTTGATAACGTATATAATCCGATAAAATATATCTTCTAGCGCTCCGCACTGCTCGTTAGTTGTAATTACTCTATGGAATTGTACCGCAACAGAAATGGAAAAGCGCATCTCGATCGCTCTTTAATTAAGTGTGTTTTTTGATATACATGCCGGTATTCGTTAGTCATATTTGTGTATCAAACGGAGAAGAATATTTCGTTGTTTTTGCTTTGATTTATAAATAACGTAGTTAGGGATACCTTTGTTATTGTTATACTTTTTAATTCCGATCGAAAAGCTTCGATACAGCTGATGCGTAAGACACATAGGTGTTAATTAGAAAAACATACATAATATTAAGATTATCGAGGTTGTAGAGAATCGACAGCCACATTAAAAATAAACAGACGTATATTATGTATAGACAGTATACCATAATTATGTTATCCATAAGATCTTAGTAAAGTGTTTCCACATACACTATGTCGTAACGTATAATGAGTGATTGGGTAATATACCCTCAACCTTGCCCATTCCCGTCCTATAATCCATATCCCAAATCTTATTGGAAATTGGGAACTAATTGCAGTGGATGCCAGGTCCCACGTGTATCTTGTACATAAAGTGTTGTGGCGTGGCCATTGTAGTAAAATAAAAATGGCAAGGATGCCTTAGAAATGTCAAAATGGGACTTGAACATGTTGATTTTATTTTATTGTTGTTATTTAAATTACGTTGCCTGCAACAAAAGTAATAAAACTAAAAAAGAGTTGTTAGTTATCTACTCAAAAATAAATATCTGACTACAATTGATATGAATAATGATACATGGTACGTGATTGTTGAAATAGTCATGTAATATGTGTCGCGAGAGAACCCGCAGGTTGCATCTACTTCAAAATAAACGTTTCCAATGCTTATCAAATTTAACGATCCATAAAGTAAGTTTACTTTTGTTAAGCACGTAATTGCATAAGGATATTCGGGTCTACATTGCAACTTAGTAATAAAGACGAGAGGGGAAGCACTTAGGTCTCTATCCGGACTATCATGCCCCTCATTTATACGACCCGGGAAGTTGTTACAGTAAACGTATATCAAAGTAACCTAGCACATAGACGCGATCTAAATCCGTAAGTATTTTTGGAAATACATTTAAGTAAGTGAAAATTTTCGGAAAATCATTGAATACTTTTTTTAACCAAAATTAGACAGGGTAATGAGTAATTGAATACATACAAATTGGCATAAAAACGACTCTACACTTCGCTTCTTACGCTATGGGGTTTTTTTTTATATCAGAGCAAGCAAAGGGGCAGATGTGATGTGGCAGATTAAGTGGTAACCACCGCCCATAAACACTTGTAACACAATATATACCAATATATGGGTATATATGGGTTATACCAATTTGTGTTTATTTTATTACATTTTTATTTAATTTATTAACAGAAAACAGACCTTGTATAACAAATTTCAATGCTATTTTAAAGAAATATAAACTTGGCAGAAACATACGTAAATGGCTAACTGTCCAAGCCCATTCTCGCACGGGCTGCGGCCTGCGAGTCAGCGCTTTGTCGCGGCTTCAATTTCACTCCGTTTGATGTGTTTAATTACTTTGTTTGTTCTTGTTCGGCTGATGCTTGCTGCGGTAGCCCGAAGTCGAAAACGTTACCAAAACACTGTTTCGAAATTAAATGTAACCCACGTCAAACTAAGCGAATAGTTTTATGTTGAAACGAAATAATTAAAGCGGAATTGAAGATTAAAGTAATATAGCTTACGAAGTTTCCAGAATTGATACATTTGATATGAATTTTGTAGACTGGATTGCGTTATGTTTGTTTTTTTTAATCAGCATTAATTAATGAATTTCCATGTTAAAAACTATATTATAAACATTTCTCGGTAATCTTTGTTTTCGCGGAAAGGATAAGCATTGCATGGTTTCATTCATATTATATAAACAGATATTAATTAAACGGATAATTTTAAATGAACGTGGGATTGTTTCGGTAGGACCATCCTAGGGTCTACAATACATCTTGTGGGCAGGCAACCGCGATTTGACTGACGGCAAGCTCTGAAAGGACATTTATCAGCCTCACTAGTGGGTTACACTAAACCAAATAACAATGTATCCTCATTGACAAATTATCCCGCCATTTCTCATTCTTGCTCCTTTCTTTTGAACAACCAATGTTAATGATTCAAACGTTTATTTACATAGTAGACGTTATATTTGATTAATGAAATATATTTCATTCAAGGTCATATTTTCTTGTTACAAGTTAATGGTCATAGTGCAATCTCCAGTGTATTAAATATAAGCTTCTTGGTATCAACAATAACATTATAGCCAAAGCAGTGGAAGTATGCTTTAGTTACTGGGCAAACATTTACAGAAACTGAATGGATTTGTCTCGTATTTTTGACAAGCTTTTATTAGAATCAATTTTGACCCATTTTAAACGGACAGATCTAACTCTAACTTTGTACGCTTATCAAGGATTGATATATCAATAAATCAACTTAATACTATTTGTATTTATAATATATTTTTTTATCTCACTTGTATCTGTATACGAAAAGGTTATTGTCTGTGAGTTCATCCGTCTTAGTAAAGATTTAAAATATGTACTATGAAATGTTTATGTACATAATATTTAGAAATTTGTTTAATAATATTTAGAAAGCTCTCCTTCAACACATATAATTTGATTGAATGTTGATGAAGTTTCTGAGGACAATGATAATAATGAATAGATGGATGTTATTCTTTCACGCAGAAATGGCTGTTTGGACGGAAAATTTATATCCGAGTGGGAATTTATACAACGCGTGCAAAGTCACGGAGTGAAGCATCCTGAATAATTAGGTAATTGATCTTTAATTAACTGTACTTAATTATTGTAAATAATATATTAAGTATAATAATTTAACGACGGCCTACAGACACATTTACTAAACACATCTCTATAAAAGTAATATTATTTTTAGATACTCGATTTAAAGATATTCGCGATATAGGTAATATTATAAATCAAATTCAGAAGGATAACATTATGATTAGCTTTGACATTGGAAACGTTAAGAACTTCTGACACCGAGACATCAATGAAGGCAAACGTAAAACAGAGGATAAACCAAAGCTCATTTTCCGCGTGAAGTAAAGCGGGCGGTTACAAATTGCTTTGGGCAAAGCGTAAATTTTAATTTTATCTCTAATACCCAAATGAGCACCGTGACTCGACATAATAAATGTACTCTTCTCACGTTACCAGCTCACTCGATTCAGTTACATTGTACGCGACTTGCGAGTGCAATCGCGAATTTCATTCATATGTTCGCCCGTTATTACTTGTACAAAGTAACGTAAAGAAAAATGTTCGATGGCATTCTTTTGTGTGTATTTTATTTAATTATGTGCGATTGGATTAGATTTTTCTTTCTGAGGAAATTATTTAGGGAACTAAGAGTCTTAACTTCAATACTTTCACTAAATAATTGTTAATAAATAATTCTTAAATTTGTGACGTGATTCCGATTATGCTAATGCTTACGGATTTTCTTTTGTTAGAATTGAAAGTTCTCGATCTATTTCTTCGCCCAAATCAATAAATTGTGTAAATATCGATTTACACGCATGGATGAGTCCGATTGGTGTGCGAGTCACGACAAAACAGTTTATTTCAACTTCTCGACTTAGCCGGGAGCGTTCGAATGGCGCATAATTTTCATAAGAAGCGCGTTACTTCGGTTCGACGCAAAAATTAGATTCATCAGCCTCGCAGGCACATTTGCTCGAAACATTCTCCTTGCTACAAATTCAATTCCGACCTATAACGAGAGTGTGAACAGAACAATAACTTCTGCTACTTAACATTCCCTTTATTAAATAAGGCTCGTTCACATGATCAATGTATTTATTGTACGTTGTAAATGTAATTTTTTTCGGTCGCATAATGTAATATCTAACTAATAATTTGAATATTTTATAAACATTTGATGAATTCGGTGGATTAGTTTGTGGAAAAAAGGATTGAAGCTTAATGAAAAAGATTGAAAATAAATAAAAACAACAACCTACTTATATTCTGTTTATTTTTGTATAAGCAATTTTTTTGGCTTTTTAATTTAATATATTCGCGAAAATCTTTTGTTCGTTAAGACAATCCAAAAACAACGAAGAAGTAAAAATAAATTAGAGCGCTGAAAAACTTGAAATAATGGCGGCTGTAATAGATTGGAAAATTATTCTAAAGCGGAATTATTTCATAATTCGTTTAGGAGAATAAAAGGAATGATCATAAAATACTGTAAGTCTTTATGCCGGTATAATTTTGCAATCTGCCCTATAGTATATTATGTTTTATGAAAGACTCGTGCGTTTCTCCAGGCCAATAAACATCGGTCCGCGTCCATGCATTATTACATTGAAATAAAAATGAAAAATTGTTTCGTATACTGTATGCGTGGGGGCGTTCAAGGCATAAACATAATTTACTTATCTCACTTGAGACCAGAAAGTTGTTCAAACAAATAATATAGGTTTCCATCGGTGCGGGGAGCACCTGGGCGGCGCTACGATCGGTGTGTCCCTGGGGAAATAAAAACTTTGTCGCACGTCGCTTGTCCTAAAGCCTTCCTGCAGTCGCTCAGCTACACGACACGTTCGCCGATTTGCTAACATACACTTCACGGCACTGATTCAGCCATTTAGTTTTGAATAAATAACATATATTTTTGATTCTATGTTTAACAGGTTTTTAGGGTAGGAGGTTATATCAGCAAGCCTATTATTATAGAGCCCATAAGTTTCAGATTAAAAAGGTAGAGAAGCAGAATACATAACAATATTGACTATAACTGATATACTAGTCCCGGAGCCAAATTATATCATTAAAGAAATCTCTCGTGCTTTACAGCACTCTTATATCACTAATGTCACTTATTAGCACCCTAACTGCAACAGGTGAGAGGACAACCTTGGTGTATGTATTAAAAGTGACAATGTATGTACCTCTTCGTATCCAAATAATAAAACGAAGAACATACTTACGAGTTGTAATGTTACATTGAAATGCTACATATAATAACACTAAAACGTCGCGCATTTAAAAAGTTTAAAATTCTTCATTATTACGAAGAATTTAGATGAAGTTAAATTGAAATTAACACTCCTACATTCTTAACGTCAGAATTTCTTGGAATGACATCTCTAATATTACTACAGCACTGAAAGTTTCCGACGTACCGAGTTCGATAACTGCCTGGATCTTTGCTGGATTTCTTAAATTAATTCAAGAGAAAAATAAAATTAGCAAAGTTCGTAAAGCTCTAACAATAGTGACATAATTTGTGTCCAGAAACTTACAGAAAATTAAATTCTTCGTCCGTTTTTTTCATATGCGAGTTTTATAAATATTCACATTAGGAATTTACTTCATCTTCTTAGTTTTGTATTAAGTTTAAAGAGTTACATAATATGTTACTTTGGTAACTTAATACAATTTACCCAAAGTCTCCAAGTTGACTTGAAAGTTAATAAGTTCGTAAAGGATTTCTTTTTATTTTTCCGTCGTATACAATCTATGAACCTTTAAATAAACATTTACCTTCTTCGCAATCGTAAAAGGGATCTCAAAGTTCGCCCAAAACTTATTTAAAGTTTTCTCTAGAAAATCCTTTTGGAGCACTTCAAACGTACAATAGAATATGTATTAGGTAACGAGTTGCGTTAACTCTTTAATAATAGTAAATCCGAGTATAAAAATCAATCATGGGAATTTTATATGCAATTTTCTATCTATGAAATATAAACTTAGAAATTTTAGATAAATGTACTTGTATGAGCGTTTAAATCAGAGTGGTCCTGGGTTCGAACCCCGGTGGCAATTAATAAAAAGAAGATTTGACAGGGAACATAATATTATTTGCTTAGTTTCAAACTACTTGTTATGTAAGAAGCATATGCAAATGGAGTGGAAGGGTCTTAATTTGCTTTTAATTTATAATTTACTTATTATATGTATAAATGTGCTTTTTTGAATTGTGAGTGCTTTTCTCACCAGGTTAATCGTTCTTTTAAATAAAAGCACAAACTAATGAATCGTATCAAATCAAATCAAATTCAAGTAGTTCATTGATTATAAATAATAACATAGCCTAACGGAACGATCAAAATCATAAAGTTTATTTGACTTTGAATGTTGTTCTAATGCTGGTACCGTAAAATAACAACTCTTGAAATGTTACTCAATATAGTTACGACAAGGGTTCTCAAAAGCCATCGATAACCTGTATCATATCATACTATTTTCAAAGGGCCCAAACTTAGTTTGCCCCAGGGTATTTCTTGATGCGGCAAGCCGTTTTCCAATTTTAACTTTCAAAAGCTTAGCTGGCGGTTTTACTCGTCTCCGTGCTGACAACCTCATCAAATTATGTTCGTGTATTAGAAGCTGCTTTTGGGAATTATCGCAGATTTATTTGTAAAAAAATATATTATGTATGTCCAAAAAAGGATTTTAAAATGGCGCTAACTGCTAAGTCAAAAACATGTGTAAAATATTATCAAATGTATATGTTTACTAGAGGTCCGCCCCGGCTTCGCCCGTGGTACATATTTCGCAATAAAAGGTAGCCTATGTCCTTTCTCGGGTATCAAAATATCTCCATACCAAATTTCATGCAAATTGGTTCAGTAGTTTAGGGGTGATTGAGTAACAGACAGATAGACAGAGTTACTTTCGCATTTATTATATTAGTATGGATTGATGTGGCGTGTTTATTAAGTTCTGTATTTTGAAAACAAATTCTATCGAATATTATTTGAATATTATTTTACAAATTAAACTCATGTGCATATATTCCATTTTACTACGAATTGTCTAAAAAATGCAAACCGCGCTACGAAAATGTAACACTCCGTGCATGTAGTGAATTTTATTTTTAAAATAAAAGTGTGGATTCTAAATTTGGTGCAAGGAAACTGGAAGTCAGTGGCAGCATGGCAGTGTGTGCCATTGTTTAGAGATCTCGGGAACGTCGCTGGAGTCAATATGCGGAACATTTCCTATTACACGCCCACTTCTTCCCGTGAGCGTGGATTTATATAGAACGATTAATTGATTGTTAGATATGTTATAAGAACTTGGTAACGACTGGAATGTAATAAAGTAAGTTCTGTATTTTACTATAGTATATTTACCCTGTTAAAAGTTCAACATGCTTTAGTCACTACGTACCTATTACACTAAATGAGAACGAAAACGGGCTAAATATTTTTTAACATTCTTGCCATTTAAAATAAATATAATTTTCCATATTATTTTCCATTTTTAGGTATGTTAAAATAGCTAAAATTATTTTCTAAGTAACATAATACCAGAATTTAATGTATCTCCTCAGTACCTATATATTGAGCAGCTATTTCTATTATTCGGTTGTTACAACTCAAGATCATTACAAATATATATTTTTAGGCATCTACACATAACTACAATTCTTTTATAAGTGAAATACCAACAGAATTCCATGTATCTCCTCAATTAATATAGATTTGCAATTTCTATTACCTATTCGGTTGTTACAACTCGAGATCATTACAAATATATTTTTATTCCAACACAATTTGTAATGGAAGCGAAACGCGGAGACAAGAGAGCAAGACAAGGGCGGGAGGGCATCGGGTCGATGTAGGCGACAAAATTACTTGCAAATTCCATTTACCAACCCAACAGACGCCGTCAAAAGAAACGGTTGAAATGGCTACCTTCTGTACAGTCCTAACATAACCATTACACATCAAAGAAAAATAAACAATAACACATAATTATCCCTCAGGTAATTAAAATGTTAATACGCCGTGTGTTAAGAAAAATAGCCATTGCAATCAACGAATTGTTGAATTCGCTCTGAAGGATTAGGTACAAAATGTTCTCTTTTATATTGCTCCGTAATAAATGTAATAAAAACATAATAATCAAGTACATTGAAGTTTTCCAAAAAAGTATTTCACAATGTGTATGTATAATTTATATTTACGTACTTATCAACAATCTATATTTTTATTTGTTTTTTTTTTATTGGTAATAGGGAAGCGCTTGACCACAATCTCGCCTGATGTTAAGCTGAGATGTGGTCTAAGATGGAACGCGCTTCCCTAGAAGGTACCTGTTCACTCTACGCTTGAAGACCCCCATATTGTACTCGTCGGGGAACACAGACTCAGGAAGCATGTTCCAGTCCCTCGCGGTTCGGATAAAGAATGTGGAACCAAACCGCTTAGTCCGGGTACATGGAACGTCCACCATATGGCGATGCCTAGAGTCTGTGCGCCTCGACGATATATATATTTACTAATGTATGAACCTTTTTCTATTTTTTTTTTAATTTAGTTATTATTTATTTTCTTATTAGTGTACTTATAAACTTTGCCCAATTGGAATAACAATCTTCCCCATGTTTATCTTATTAGATAGAGATGATAGAGCAACTTGTATTCTTGTCGCTCTCACCAATAATTTAATCAGTAGCAGGAATCACTTTCATTTTCCCGATTATTATTCTTCAAGTTTAAAAACTTATGGAATAATCCAATAAGTTCACCGTCCTTTGGGGTACAAACATGATTAGAAGTTTTCTGTTTTCAATGTTTGTGGCATGATTACCAATGGCTGCGAGAAAAGTAAAGTTGGAGTCCGATTGGTATGTAAGTTACGAGATGTTACCGTGAACTTAGCTCATTACCCGTGTTACGTTACCGGCATGATAATGGAACAATTTTTTACTTTATTCTTATCGAGTTCTTGCTCAACGGGTCGGTTCATTTGTATTGAAATAACTCGTTTGACTAGTTCTTTTTGTCTTCTATTGTTCTTTTGGTTAATTATCTATCACCTTGACCTGGATACAAGTTTGATTTAAATTCAGTGCTCTTATGTGTCGGCGTCCTTTATGTTATATTGTTTCTACTTAGAAATCTTATTTAGTCTATTATACGCTCACATCACGCTACATTATTTTAATTTGTATAATCCAAGTATCAATATTTATAAAATTCGTAGCGGTTTATATTTCAAAAGATTATATTGCACCCATTGAGATGGTTATTGTCAAAACACGCTTGATTTCACATCAAAACTGCGGTCTCGTGTGGAATAAAACACCTAGATTTTCCTCTCAATCTCCAGAGATATGTCTGCGAATTTGACTTAAAGAAAAAGGTTACATGTATGAAATATACATATGCGAATTTGAATTATATTGCAAAAGTCATAGGTTGAATCTCTTATTGGTTTTGAACATCTTTAGGGTCGCTTGCTTGTAAAGTGGTATTTAGTAACAGAACCGCATATCTCGTAGTGAAAAGTTTGCAATTTGATCACGAATAGAGAAGGAAATAAGGTTGATATTGAAGTAACAATATTTGGGTGTTCGAGTTCGAATTGAAGAAAGGCGGCAGTAAATAACAAGTGAGATCGGATTATTTCGATAAGATCGTAAAATGAAACAAGGCGCGCCTTGGCGGGACGTTTGCCTTTTGAATATGTTGTACTGGTAATCGGCTAGCCGTATTATGCCATAAAATATGTATTTTCAGGGAGCGTATATTAAGGTAAGATATATTTTTCAAACTATTACAAAATTAACGAAGAGCTGAAAATATTACAAAATATAAATAGCGGCTAAATTAACTATATCAAAATCAGAAGATATTTCTTAAGGATTAGTTAAGTAAAGAAAGAAAAACAAAATTGCTCGTGATTTCAAAATAATCTTATTACAAAGCAGAGTTTATTCTCTAATGTACTCACTGCTTAGTACTCAGACGGTGTGTCGTGCAATCGTATATCAGAGCACGCACGGGAGGTCGCAGCATCCGAGTGTGATCTTATTTTTCGAGCGGCCTGCCGGCGCTATGCCAGCGGCTTATTGCCTACGTGCCGGCCGACCGGTCGCGCTCCTGTCATATTATTCTATCGAGCGGCTATCGGCTGCTCCCACACGACCGATATTAGTATACCCACCGCTGCCTTCTTCAGATATTGCTCCCGCCGTAAATAAAACTGGTGCCGCGCAGTAAACTATTCGTTCTAGAAAAGCTCTCGCTACTTATCACCTTGAGACGTCTTAGGTCAAGCGGGAAAATTGCTTCGGTATCGACTATCGGAATTATTCGAATGCAGGCAAGAATTTATGTGTTTGCTGCTGAATTCATTTAACCGCTCTTTATAGCACTGCATAATTTGTATTCTTACAACTACGACCTTTTATAAAGAATCAATTTTTACAAAAGAACTCTGATTCTTTTATGTTAATTTCGCTAATTTTATAAGAACGATAATCCACGACATGTATATGTTGTAACTCCAGTGAATTCAGGATGTCGCTATAAAATGAAATAGAGACATTGCTTGTGTTGCCTCAAATGTGACCGCAGAGAAACGCGAAAAAAGTGAAAGTTTTATCTTTAGTCGGTCCCTGGCCGCCCGTTCTCATTTTCACGGAGTCACTGTTGATCGCAATCGCTCGTAGTAGGGTTGAACCACGCCGTTGCTTAATTGCTGATCTAACGATACACGATGTACCTATTGTATCTAGACTGCAACTTTAGTAGCATTTTATTTGGAAAATGTCGATATTGTTCGAGAGAAATAAGAAATTTCTACGGTATGTTATGAGTTATGACATGTGGAAGTTTATGATGTTTTTTACCACTGCCGATGATTGCATTTATATCTGTCCCATGGAAATATAAATATTACATTCCAATCGTCTATAGTACAAACTCTATAGTACATACTCTGTTGTTGTACGTTAATGTTAGAATTTTATGTTATTCTTCCTGCGTTACAACCCTAGAATAATAAGGTAAGGAGAACAAAGAAAAATATGTACACCCCAGGGCACTATAAGTCAAAAATTGTAAGCACGGAGTACTTTATATGATTTTATAGGAGAGACTAAGCTAGTTTATGATGTCTTTTTAAACAGTTTATTTATTATCAATTAATTTAATTTACGCATTTTAGCTCTCTTGCAAAAAAAAGTGGAATTAATTGAGAAGAAAATTGTCGTTTTGGAATGTTGATTGAAATAGCCTGAAAATAGAGATTTCTCTGAACAAATATTTTGACCTGTTTTGATTGATGTTTGTAAAAAGTGTGAAAGTTTGAAAAGCTATTATTTATCAAGACCACAAACAAGCCTCTTAGTTCCTAAAACCAAAAAAGTATTTTCCACTGCGAAGGGTCATCAAGTTTATTACGTTCCATCTAGTGTAGTAATAATAAATATCAACAAAATGACATCGATTGATGCAGTGTAGGACAAGCGTGCGGTTTGAAACGATCTACTTAGGTCATCAGCACTAATCCCTGAAACTGTCGTGTACGCTACCGTATTAAGTACACTGTTATTGTTTGCGAATAATACGATAAATGAGAATCTAAATGCTTCCCATAGTACGTGACCTACACAATGTATAACGTAGTATTGTAGTTTTATAAATATATCTTTAAGCTGGTCACTCACACTGAATTTATCTATCGCACCTATTTTTTGTCGACTGTTTATGAAAAGTCTGATATCGTATCAAAATGATTTTATTACCGTCCATCGTAAATCTAACTGTGCTACAATGTGGTATATTTTCATTTGTCGCTCGTAGTTCAGCGTTACAGCCAGCATAGCTAGAAAAATTTTGAAATCATATTAGCATATCGCGTTAGTGGTTAGCGCCACATCGGACCCCTAATAAAATAAGCCGAGGTAACGGCGTGTTTGCGAGCGAGATGATAGATACGGCACGCCGCTCCACAGAGCTAGCTCGTTCTTATGAACTATACGCCGCGAGTATCGGCCACAGAGTAGATATATTATGTTTGAGTGTTCTTTTACAGCCAGTTAGTACTTTAATAATAATAACAACTTTAAATTCATATACATTATTTATCTGTATAAAAATACATGGTGTACGCAGGTATTGATTGAGTTCTATATTGATTAAGCAGATTGTATTCAAGTACTGCTAAAGATTTCAATTAATACTGTGAATAAAGAGTTTAATTATTTCATATTGGACATCACAATGAATTTTATAATTATAGCACGGGGCTTTGAAGTTATTCAGGCCGTCTGACCACGCGTTGCACGTTAGTACTTTCTTTCTTTGTTATGATACGGCGGATGAGATTGTTGTATTTATATTTAATTGTTTAATTTATACTGCGAATGCCTCCGTTTTATATTATACTAGCTGCTCCGCGCGGTTTCACCCCCGTGGCTCCACTCCTGTTGCCCGTAGCGTGATGAAATATAGCCTATAACCTTCCTCGATAAATGGGCTATCTAACACCGAAAGAATTTTTCAAATCGGACCAGTAGTTCCCGAGATTAGTGCGTTCAAACAAACAAACAAACAAACTCTTCAGCTTTATAATATTAGTATAGATTTATTCAATAAATCAGACATATCGAATACCGAAAAACAACTTCAGTCACGGGCAGACACGAAACGTTTATTTTAATAATGATGGGAGATGAGTGTGTCAAAACAAGGTCAAAACACATTTTATACATTTATCTTGATCAGTTTTCCATATTTATTTTATATTTACTGTTGTAGCCAATATTTGTCCAATGTATTCCACCTTTATAGACGTTTTCCTCATACTAGGCTAGTTACTATAATTTATGATTAGGACATTATATGTAGGACTTTATTTTAATGAAATATTTTAACTTTTGCCACATTTATTATGTAAATATTAAAGTTAACACTCACCTAGTATCACTCATTACGTAAGTATTTAATAAAATATAAGACATCTCTTATAAAGGAAATTGTACAGAGTTCCCACCCAACACCTCGTGTATATAAATCAGCAGTTTAATAACATTAAGCGACTGCGCCTAAAGTGCGCTTTAAACTTCTTACTTTTAATTTGCGAGATTTTAATTTAGCGTAAGCCTGTTCCAAGAACTTGATATAATGCATTCATAATATTAAACAATGAACGTTTGTTATATTGGAACGATAATTTATTAACGTAGTTTGATTCATGTTTAACTTATTTTAACTAGACAGGTAAGAAATTAAATCCAACAAAAGTGGGCTCAAAAACGTAATGGAATTTCGCAAAGAACCAGCAAACATATCCGATTTCAGTAAGAGTTTGAATTAGTTTTAAATTTGCGGTCGGAACGAATCGTGCTCTAAAAGAAAACATTATTTTACACTGCATGACTGCAGGGACATTTTTCTTTACGAACTCCTCGCCTCGTTTTCATTAATTCCTTTTCCCTCGAAATAAAAGCTAAAGCTACGTTTTCATACTTTAAATACCTACACAGACGGATATGTTGGCTAGCAACCAGGAAAAATACGAAACGCTTAGCTAAAAGGATTAAAAATACACCTAAGTGCATTCTGAATAGTCTCAACGTGTGGAATTTTATATGGGTCGCGTTATAAAGGCTTAGTTGACAAAAACAAGTCTGCGTCTAATACCTAACGATGAATAGGATTACAAAATATTACAGTTTA
Source organism: Colias philodice (assembly GCF_061535455.1). Classification (NCBI taxonomy): domain Eukaryota; kingdom Metazoa; phylum Arthropoda; class Insecta; order Lepidoptera; family Pieridae; genus Colias; species Colias philodice. The sequence goes on along the minus strand of NC_143091.1, from coordinate 5,762,894 downwards.
TTTTATTATGGTTGTTGCGTAAGTGTTGTATATACATACATCCCTCACAAAAAGATGTAATTTATAAGTCAATATGAACTTTAGAGAACATTTATATAATAATTGGATATGGCATACGTCCTGTTCTATTTGCCGACACCGTTTCAGTTCGAGCAATTTCAGTGCTCACGACGAATTGATTCGACATTTTAACGACTCATTCAAGAAGTCATAAAGTTGGCGCTGTCTCACTGCTTAATATACCCGCGTTGCAAGAAACAATTAGACAGGGGTACGCTCATAGGTACGACAGTTTCACATTGATGTTATAATACTTGGAGTTGGATGAGGCAATCTTGTGCAATTTATAAGTATTATATGAAATTAAAACACTCGAATGAATAACAATTGAACATACTAATCTTTATAATAATAGATACAGCCAATAGGTGATCTATCGTTTATTAAGTATTTTTTCAGTTACCTAACTTAACATTTCCAAAGATAACATATTGTGTAATTAGTTAAGAATATTTACTTTACTACCTATTTGTATAATAAAATATAATAATCTTGTTTTTTTTTCTCGTAAATTATCATGCGCATTGACCGATGTAGGCGCGCGTAGCATTGCGTAGAGCGCCTACAAGATATAGGTAAATAAAGATGACATGTTTTGATTATTTTGTTAAGTACAGCGAACACATTTTCGATAATTATTTATTTTAAATATAGTAGCATAAACATGATATTTATATAAATACAAATACAAACCTTTTATTGGTGATGATTATTTGAAGTTTAACCTTATACTGTTCCATTTCTTATTGAGAGTATCTTGGGAATTTCGTAGCTCCATGACAAAGGTACAGTAACATGTCGAATGACATGTAATACGCGAGTATAAATCGTGTAGACACGGTGACAAGAGGCGCACTTACACCCAGAATGGGAGAGCTCCACGCTTAACCCGCGTTCTTCTCGACGAAATTTCCTTTTAATTGCTCCCTCGAACATACGACATTTGCCATTATTGCAATACAGCTACTACTAAAAATTGCCTAGCATTTTCTATATCAATTAACGCTATTTCCATATTAATGTTTAAGATACTACTTTTATGAGCACTTTGTATTTAAAGTGCTCAGTTAGAACGATAACGCGGGATAACAGTCGACTTGCACAATATTCAAATGAAATTGCATCTTTGCCAAAACTAGCGAGGGAATGGCGTCGCTAACATTAATATATAATTGTATATCAGACCCTCTTTGTACCGTGGCAGGCTCTTTGTTTTTATAGGTCGTTGGATACCTAAGTATCACCTGAGTAATTACAGGGACAGGTAAAAATTACACGCTGTACTTTAGCTGGTATAAACGTTAAAACATTTATATTACTTTGTATTATTAAGTTTAGTGGATAACTAGATACCAAGGTAAGTACTTGTTTAATCACGTGATGGTGTCGACGTTTTGTTTAAATTAAGTATTTCTTTTTATTTTAATACTTTTTTCCACTAAATTAAAACCATTTTTCAGTTATTTATTAATTTTAAAACACATACTGTTATAGTCGATGCTTTTATTAATTACGTATTTAATTAGTCTTTATTAGATTAAATTGTCAGCAACATACCCTTTCGATATACTTTTAACAGATTTTACTTACAGCATTTGGATGTTAGTATAGAAGGGAGACGCAAAATGTGTAAAAATAAATATTGGTGTTGGCAGCGAAACCTACTGTACAAAAGGAATTTGAACAATTTGGAAAGTGGGCGAAAATTAAAAAAAATATATTGTGTATTTGCCGCGACTTCCACTATCTATCTATGTTATCCTTACATGTATGTGTGTATCTTTTTCATGTTTTCGATGGATGTATAAGTTATTTTAATATTTTAAATTCTGATAAGTCGAAAGAAGATTTGGAGAGAATTCTTGCAGACTTCATAGTGTAAACATGACCCAATTTTTAAACCCGCTGAAATTCAAAGCAATTGTTGAGCGAGGATTATTGTGCGATCGTGGTTTACTTACTGATCCACAAACGTAGTCGAATTGGCTATGTATTGCATTACTGAATATCACCCGATCATATTAGTCCGATTAGAATAATCACAAATAATTTGCTAATGTAGGCTCATCGCTGTGAGGATCCATTGACCCCGCGTATAAGTTAGCATCAATAGCGAATGCAATTAGTTGAAGTGCATCGTTTTTGATGTAGTGCCGTGTGCCGACAGCGCTGGGACGCATGTGAATCGAGAGCAATCCAATATAACTAGGTTTTACCACTGACCCCGCATATTGCATTTGCTAAATATATTAAAAGGGAAATGTACATTATTGCCTTTTTGTATATCTATGGCATAGGGCAAAGACAATTGATAAAGATATTATATACATAATTATCAATAGTAATTAAACATAATAAATAGTTAGAACACTAGGGAAAAACATAAAAACTTATCTACTTTAAGTGTTTTTGTACATATTTGTAGTTTTTATATGTATGTTTCACTAGTTGTTTTAACATGCATATTATGCAAGTTTTCCCTTACAATGCAATGTTTTAAATACGCTTCATTTGTACAGGGTATTCTTCATAATGAACAATTGTCCTATCGCGTTAAATTTATGAAAAGGCTTGATGATGCCAGGCAGATGCTATTTTTCATTATTTACTTAATAATAAAATAATAAAGTAGCCTTGAACATTTTGAAGAAGACCTAACTAACCTAACCCTCATCGCGGCTAGAGAGTCATCATCAGCATCGTTGGTTTTATAATTCTTACCCATATTTTTTAAGCCATGACCCATGACTCCAATCGGGAACCTTTCTAAACATGCAAAAATGTTAAGCACTGCACCAACGAGACAGGCAAACTAGGTCACATGATATATGGACATTAATTACATAAGTGGTGGAAAGGAATAGAGCTGATGCTATTAGCAAAATGAGTAATGATAAAATATTTTTTAAATCATTAAATAGTTTCAAAAGACATAATAAAATTGTTGAATCAAATTAGATACGATGAGGGTTAAATCTTAACGCGGTCAACAGTTAGTATTTAAATAATTAATTAAAGCAAGATAAAGGCTCTCCATTTCTAAACATCGTAATTCACATAATTTAGCCTTTATTTTTAATTCATTAACAGAGATTCCGTATTCAAACCGCTTTGATATAATTGAATGCTCGGCTTTCTATATTCTATTTTAAATATTTTACTCAAAATAGTATATGCGGTACCTATTAATAAGTTTATTGAATAGGCAGCGTTTATGAACGATTTCAAAATAGTTATCATACGGTAGAGACTTGTCAGTACGTTTTAATTTCATTTATTATAAACTCAGCACTCAAATACATACGGCATTTGAGGGCAAAATATTTTCCAGCTGAAAATCTGTCGATATGTGTTCAGCACTGTTGATTTACGATTTCATTAGTTGGAACTTGACGAGACGGGGCACTAGGTGCTTATGTAGCAACTATATCTGGTCTCCATGTTGACCAATCAAAATGCAACATGAAACTGTCGGGATGTAGGAAAATAAAGGCTATTTCGCAATTGTTAGTGCTGTAGCAATTAGGAATGAACATTCTGTTTGTCTTTTTTACGTTGGGGATCTTTAACGTTATCGGAATTAGCTTGTTATACATTCTACTTGCTACTTTCTATTCTGCCTTTGAGCTCATTTGGTTCCTGAAATACTTTAAAATGTTGTATTACTTTGCAATAAGGCGCTGCATTTCTTTTGTAACATAATTTGACTACATTATAAAAATGGTAAAGAACGACACATAATATAATAATATTAGGGAACTGTTCTCGGTATGAGGGCTTACGGAATTAACTTACACAAATTGATGTCTTTGTTAAAAGGCTCATAATTAGTTTCCGTACAGCCAGTAAAAATGGTGTTTACGAACGGTAAGATTATAGCCGCTATCACTGTACTATCACGAAGATTAAAAAGTAAGCGGCTTAGGGAACGTAAGCACGTGGATCGATATTAATTATTCAATGGGTTTTAAATATATCAATTATACCTAAAATATATTATCGGTTTAACTTGGGTAAGCGTTAGCATCGGTCATTGACGTTGTGTAGTGAAACAAGTGTCTTCTATAAGGATTAAATAAAGGTTTTGTCTTTGAAAGCAAATCACAGATAATCGAGCACTCTTCCTATGACAAATTGGTTACTAAATAAACGTGTGGTGTATGTTTTCAAATACAAATGTTTGACCACAATGCAATCGAATAAAAGGATGTAGGATATTGCATTTAAACCAATAGGTATAAGTATTCATCATCCGTCATATTATTTGTCAACGAGCCGTCATCGGCAGGCGCTACCGGCCGTCGAGTGCGAGCGACGCATAGCGTATCCAATTACGCATTCGCAATATTTTCTATGCTATGACGCCTGTGGAAAATGCAATCAATCTATTGAAAGCCTAAAAATATACGGCGAATTGTCGACGCGATATATTTGTATCATTTTAGATGGAAATGGAAAACAAATCCTAATTTATTTGTGTTACGGCATTGGATTTTACATCGACATCTATAAAAAATTTAAGTTATATAACTGTGATATTTTTTTTATTGTTTATATAAAAAAATCTTAATTATAATATTTTCAATGAAAACACTGTATATAAAAGTATGAATAGAGTATTCCAAGAATTGAACAAACCGCAATGCCACTAAAGCTAAAATAGAGGATATAAAAATTTCCATACATTCTTTTTACAACAGTTTTATTTTGTTTCGTGTTTCATTCTATTTCTGACCATTCAGTATGTCCCCAATGTGCTATAGCAAAAATATTTCACAAACACTTAAGCTGAGGTGGGTCTATTGAATCCAATATTCTGTTCACTGTTGTAGTATGGCCCTGAGTAGTTTCGAGTTCAAGCTGACTTAAGATTCAATTTCTGATTATTCGAGAGCTTATGGTATATTGATAAAGCATAAGTAAAATAATATAGAACTTTACAATACAATTATTATATGAACAATGTGATCGTTTTCAGATATAATTACTACACATAATTAAATAACGATAGTCATCTATACAGGGTGTAATCGTTAAGTGTGCACAGGCGATTATTCCGTAACTATTACAGATATCAAAAAACTTTAAACTGATATCGAAAGTACTTAACCTAATGAGTAAAATGGCCATAATAAATTTTTAAAAATAATACGAGAAATATCTAAAAAATTAACTTTAAACCCTCCCATACATTTAGTATGAGATATGAATATCCCATGTACATGGGTTGATCCAAAAGTAATGATAATCAATATTAAA